>NC_139581.1:1298117-1325617 GCF_946808225.1 Silurus aristotelis
GTGGTATAAAGTGGCCGTGTGTGGTATGGTGCGGTACAAAGTGACCGTGTGTGGTACGATGTGGTATAAAGTGACCATGTGCGGTATGGTGCGGCATAAAGTGGCCGTGTGCGGTATGTAGCAGTATAAAGTGACCGTGTGCGGTATGGTGTGGTATAAAGTGACCGTGTGCAGTATGGTGTGGTATTAAGTGGCCGTGCGCGGTGTGGTGCGGTATAAAGTGACCGTGTGCGTTATGGTGCGGTATAAAGTGACCGTGTGCAGTATGGTGTGGCATTAAGTTACCGTGCGCGGTATGGTGCGGTATAAAGTGGGCGTGTGCGGTGTGGTGCGGCAATTAGTGAACGTTTGCGGTGTGGTGCGGTATTAAGTGGACGCGTGCGGTGTGGTGCGGTATAAGTTGACCGTGTGCGTTATGGTGGGGTATAAAGTGACTGTGTGCAGTACGGTGTGGTACAAAGTGACCGTGTGTGGTGTGGTGTGGTACAAACTGACCATGTGCGGTATGGTGTGGTATAAAGCGACCATGTGCGGTATGGTGCGGTATTAAGTTACCGTGTGCGATGTGGTGTGGCATTTAGTGAACGTGCGTGGCGTGGTGCGCTATTAAGTAGACGTGTGCGGTGTGGTGCGGTATAAGTTGACCAAGTGCATTATGGTGGGGTATAAAGTGACCGTGTGCAGTACGGTGTGGTACAAAGTGACCGTGTGCGTTATGGTGTGGTATAAAGTGACCGTGCGCAGTATGGTGTGGTATAAAGTGACCGTGTGGGGTGGAGTGTGGTACAAAGTGACCGTGTGTGGTGTGGTGCGGTATAAAGTAAAAGTGTGGGGTATAAGTGGGGTATAAAGTGAGCGTGTGCGGTGTGGTACAAAGTGGGCGTGTGGGGTATGGTGTGGTATAAAGTGGCCGTGTGCGGTATGGTGTGGTATAAAGTGACCGTGTGCGGTATGGTGTGGTATAAAGTGACCGTGTGCGTTATGGTGTGGTATAAAGTGACCGTGCGCAGTATGGTGTGGTATAAAGTGACCGTGTGGGGTGGAGTGTGGTACAAAGTGACCGTGTGTGGTGTGGTGCGGTATAAAGTAACCGTGTGGGGTATAAGTGGGGTATAAAGTGAGCGTGTGCGGTGTGGTACTAAGTGACCGTGTGCGGTATGGTGTGGTATAAAGTGGCCGTGTGCGGTATGGTGTGGTATAAAGTGACCGTGTGCGGTATGGTGTGGTATAAAGTGCACTGTGCTGTACAAGTCCACAGTTAAAGTAATTAAAGTGTCATAGAGCAAAAAAACTAAAATATTTGCATAAAGGTGTGATGATGGAGAGAGTGGACCAGCTTTAGATCCTGGCTGTTTCCTGGTTTGACCTCAGAATGGCCTGCAGGAAGAAGCTCCTCCTCATTCTCTCTGTGTTCGCTGTATGTACTGTGTACAGTATGTTCTGTATGTACTGTCCTGCTCATAGATTTGCGGTAACATCAGACTAAATAATCTACTAGATATAAATGATTTCAGGAAATTTCAGCATTAATTAAGAATTATACATTTATTTGCCAGTCAATAATCAATAAACAAATATCACATCTATAACAAATAATAGAAGAAAGTTACACAACATGATCAGCATAAAACCAGATGCAGTTTACAAAAGAATTGTTCGAGTCACTGTACCTGACGATAGAGACACACAGAGACTGTGAGGGAAGTTCTCACTACAGAATGTTTAAACTCCTTAAATACCCGAACCACCATAAACACTCGTAAACTCAAAGTAGTAAAACCTTTCCTGTGACAGGAAGTGACCTAAAAACCAAATAAGCAGCTGAGAAGGTTTCTCTCCTTGGATTTAAGAGATCCTCCCCTCACATTAAAGAGATCGTCTCCTCAGATTAGAAAGTTAATTGTTTTGTTGCATGGAAGTTCTCGGGGGCTGACTTCATGAAGAGGTTTACAATGGTAAAGCAAGAAGTGTATAGGATTAGTAAGGAGGAAGTGAAAGCAGAGATTAAGAGAATGAAGATGGAAAGTCGGTTGGATCAGATGACATACCGGTAGAAGTATGGAGATGTTTAGGAGAGATGCAGTAGAGTTTTTAACCAGATTGTTTAACAAGATTCTGGAAGGTGAGAAGATGCCTGAAGAATGGAGAAGGAGTGTGCTGGTACTGATCTTTAAGAATAAGGGAGACGTGCAGACCTGCAGTAACAAAGTTGATCAGTCACACCATGAAGTTATGGGAAAGAGTAGTGGAAGCCAGGCTAAGAGAAGAGGTGACCATCTGTGAACAACAGTATGGTTCCATGCCGAGGAAGAGCACCACAGATGCCTTATTTGCTTTGAGAATGTTGATGGAGAAGTATAGAGAAGGTCAGAAGGAGCTGCATTGTGTGTTTGTGGATTTAGAGAAAGCATACGACAGGGTGGAGAGAGGAGTTGTGGTATTGTATGAGGAAGTCTGGCGTGTCAGAGAAGTATGTGAGGGTGGTGCAGGACATGTATGAGGACAGTGTGACGGCAGTGAAGTGTGCAGTAGGAACGACAGACTGGTTCAAGGTGGAGGTTGGACTGCATCAAGGATCGGCTCTGAGCCCTTTCCTGTTTGCAGTGGTGATGGACAGGTTGAAGAACGAGGTCAGACAGGAGTCTCCATGGACTCTGATGTTTGCAGATAATATTGTTATTTGTGGTGAGAGCAGGGTGGAGGTGGAGGTGCAGGTGGAGAAGATCCTGGAGAGGTGGAGGTACACGCTGGAGAGAAGGGGAATGAAAGTCAGTAGGAGTAAGACAGAGTACATGTGTGTGAATGAGAGGGAGGGCAGTAGAGGGGTGAGGTTACAGGGAGAAGAGGTGGAGAAGGTGGAGGAGTTCAGGTACCTGGGTTTAACAGTGTAGAGTAATGGAGAGTGTGTTAGAGATGCATTAATCACGAGTCATTAAAATGAGTTCCGTTTAAACTAATTTGCGTTAATGCGTTAATAACCAGTTGATTTGGACAGCCCTAATTTGGTTATTTGACATTGTTGTTGTTACTGGTGTAATGATATTTTGATTCAATTAGGAATGTGATTAATTAGTTGTTAATTGATGTTGCAGTTGTGTGTGTGTGTGTGTGTGTGTGTGTGTGTGTGTGTGTGTGTGTGTGTGTGTGTGTGTGTGTGTGTGAGAGAGAGAAAGTGAGAGTGAGAGAGACAGAAATCGTTTAAACATTTGTTAATTGGCGAATCACTTTAGTTGTAATCTGGTAAGTTAAAGTGGTGTTCACTGGTCTAATGTTTGTTGGGTGAGTTCGGGGTATTTGGGATAATGTTTGTTGGGTGAGTTCGGGGTATTTGGGATAATGTTTGTTGGGTGAGTTCGGGGTATTTGGGATAATGTTTGTTGGGTGAGTTCGGGGTTTTTGGGATAATGTTTGCTGGGTGGGTTCGGGGTATTTGGGATAATGTTTGTTGGGTGAGTTCGGGGTATTTGGGATAATGTTTGCTGGGTGAGTTCGGGGTATTTGGGATAATGTTTGTTGGGTGAGTTCGGGGTATTTGGGATAACGTTTGTTGGGTGAGTTCGGGGTATTTGGGATAATGTTTGCTGGGTGAGTTCGGGGTATTTGGGATAATGTTTGCTGGGTGAGTTCGGGGTATTTGGGATAATGTTTGTTGGGTGAGTTCGGGGTATTTGGGATAATGTTTGTTGGGTGAGTTCGGGGTATTTGGGATAATGTTTGTTGGGTGAGTTCGGGGTATTTGGGATAATGTTTGCTGGGTGAGTTCGGGGTATTTGGGATAATGTTTGTTGGGTGAGTTCGGGGTATTTGGGATAATGTTTGCTGGGTGAGTTCGGGGTATTTGGGATAATGTTTGTTGGGTGAGTTCGGGGTATTTGGGATAATGTTTGCTGGGTGAGTTCGGGGTATTTGGGATAATGTTTGTTGGGTGAGTTCGGGGTATTTGGCAGACCGGTGGATAGGATAAGGTTTATACAGTGTCCTAGTGATCGCTATATTGCGAAGAGCAGGAGAGAGGGAAAGGTCACCTGTATTAGCGAGACGTCCTGTGATCGATTTTACCCCATCGGACTTGATGTAGCATGTTTCAGAATGGTCATTTATTACAGTTAGAATGAGATTGCATGCTTAGAGGGTTTCATTCGTCGTCACGCAAAAGCGTAAATGAAAGGAAAGAGGATGTGTGGAGAGACAGAGCGCGTTATGAAGAATGAATAATGCTTCCAAAACAAAACCAGATTGCGATGGCTGCCGCTGCCGCACATGATGATGAATATGTATTAACGTTTGTGATGTGTCTCATGTGCGAATCGGCGGAGGAGGAAAATATCTCATAAGCAGTAAACAATTACATTTCAATAGGAGAAAAAACTGGCCACAAGTATTGGGACACCTGCCTTTCCCCCCATACAGTATGTGGTTCCTCACATAAATCTGGAGGCACACAATTGTACAAAACGTCTTTGGATTGGATACAATGAGGTTTTTCCTTCACTTGAACCTCCAACATGACAAGTCCCTTATAGCCAGCTCCACGATGATCTGAGTTACACTGGTTGGAGTGGAAAATTTCCTGCTATAAAGCTCCAACCCTATTAGGATCAATGTGAACACTGCACCCCAGGAACCTCACCTACATCAGGAACTGACTTTACTTACACACTTGTAGCTGAATATCTAGAGGAACATCTTCCTAGAAGAATGGAATGTATTATAACAGCAAAAGGAGCCTAAATGTGGAATGAGATGTTCACATACCAATTTTTTTTATCAGGTGTCCACAAACATTTGTCTATATAGTGTATATGTGTGTTTGTGATATAAAAAAAAACTTTTCCAACTTTTTTTTTAAAGGTAAAATATGAAACATTAAATGTGATTTTGGAGTAAATGACACTGTTTCATTCCTCTTATAATCACAACAAATTACCAGCAATTCAAATGTGTTTAATTAAAGAATGGCACATCATACTATTATCCACTTACAGTTACCTTATACGTATCATAGATTACGTTATAGCAGCGATAAACAGTCTGTCCTTCACCGCCTTATCTTTTCTTCTTTCAAGCTACACCTTTCTTACATCACCTACACCTGTCCCCCATTTACCTGTCCCCTTTAAAAGGTCCCTATTCCCCTCTACTCACGGTCCGATCTACCAGTTACGACCATAGATCACCTGGACTTCCTACCTCTCTGGTTCCCTTTTCTTCTATGCTTTCAGGCTTCCATGCTCCTGGCTACGCTTCTAAGGAGCATTCAGTTAAGTGTGCCTATTTGCTCCAGTCACATCCAAAACTCTTGCGTGTGTATGGTGAAGACAAATAAAGACGTTCTATTTTACTCCCGGTTTCTGACGCCTGGTCTATCCGTGACAGAAGATCGGACTCTTAAAACATACCTCAATGGATCCACAACTCATTCCAATCACGGTTTCATTCAAGGTACTCTCCGGGAGGCATTCGCACCGGTTTAAGATCATTCTAGCACGACTGCACTGCTTGCCTCCTACAGCCCAATGGCACTCCCGGCTTCCTACTACGGCGAAGCGGCCGAGTGCAGCGACCAAGTGCAACGGCTTCCAGCGACAAGTCAGTCACTACGTCAAGATGCAACCTGCCAGATTCCCCACCCTGCCTTCCCGGTTAGTCTCTGTCATGGGCGAGTGCGATATGGAACACCAATCGGGACTTCATCAATGCATACTCCCTTTTCACCAGGCACTTCGCTGAGGTGTTTGGTGTTGCAATGGCTGGCCAACACTACGCTCACCAACGCTCAGGGATGGTCCTGGATTGGACTGCAGACATCTTGGGGTGCCAGAGAACCTTATGATCAGGCTATCGTGATTATCGACAGGAACCCGGGTTCCAGTTTGGCTGTCCCTGCAGCCTACCAAATCCTCAGTCTCCAAGCACCACTGAGTACATGGTCCAGTCTCCAAGCCTCACTGGGGGCATTGCCCAGCTGTTGTTTCTCGCTGGGGATGCTGCTAAGTTCTTGCGTTCCACTGGGGGTGTTGCTCTGCCTAGGTTTTTGTAGGTGCCGCTCCGCTTCCAAGCCCTGACGGGGCCATCGCTCCGCCACCCCCAAGCCCCGATAAGGCCTTCGCTTTCACCACATCAATAATTATACATACATTTTATAAAATGTGTACAGCATCCTGTGAATTAACAGTAAGTACAAAAAATTAGAATTATGCTAATTCTTTCTTCTAATATCATATATATTTATTTAGTGTGAAAATATAAAAGTATTAAATCCAACAATCAGCAACGCACAACACATTCTTAAGGCTGTGAAATATAACCTACATTCATGTAAATGATGTCTGAAAACATCCAGTAAAGCTTAATGAAGAAAAAAACAGAAATCACAGCCCATCTCTAGAGACAAATAAAGGAGCTGTAACACTCTTATAGCTCGGGGTGGTACTTTAATCTTACAGCATGTGACAGGCTGGAAATCTCTACATCTCAAATCAAATGCCAAATTGAATTTGATCTGATAGATTTGAAATGAAAATTAAAAAAAGAAGAAAAGGAGAAATCAAAAGTGGTTATAATCGACAATCAAACAGACAGAATCTTAAGTACAGTCAGCAAAAGCAGTGTAGAGAATGGAATATTCTAACTGAGGGAATGTAGAACATTTAAAAAGCATGTTACAGTTAATAGCATGGGGGTTGGGGTGCCAATATTTATTCCTAGTTGGAATGTGGAGAATTGTAGCTTTACTGTAGTAATAAACCTCCACCTCTTTCACAGGCAGTTATACAAATTTAAATATCCCCCTCACACACACACACATACACACACACACACACACACACACACACACACACACACACACACACACACACACACACACCCTTCCCCCATTACATACACAAGATAGAGCCCCTCCACCCACTGTAACATACATTAAAATATAAAGGCTTCTGCCACCAACCCTCACACACACAGACACACACACACACAGACACACACACACACACACACACACACACACACACAATGTTTTCTGTTAATGGAGTTCCAGTCCAGTCTTCAATAATATGTGACATGATTGTCAATGAGGGGAAAAATCATTCATATAAAGCTGTGTGTGTGTGTGTGTGTGTGTGTGTGTGTGTGTGTGTGTGTGTGTGTGCACGTGCAAAGGCAGCTTATGGAAGCAACTGCTTACTGTATATTTGTATATGTGTACAGACACACAAACAGTTAATATAGATTCATATAATGATCGGCACTGTTTAGATTTAAGAGGAGTTCAGGTACGGGTATAATGAATTTAGGTTTTTATATATATATATATATATAAACGTAAATTCTTTATACCCGTACCTGAACTCCTCCACCTTTTCCACCTCTTCTCCCTGCAACTGCACCACTCCACTGCCCTCCCTCTCATTCACACACATATTCTCTGTCTTACTCCTACTGACTTTCATTCCCTTTCTCTCCAGCGCATACCTCCACCTCTCCAGGCTCTTCTCCACCTGCTCCCTACTCTCACCACAAATCACAATATCATCCACAAACATCATAGTCCATGGAGACTCCTGTCTGACCTCGTCCTTCAACCTGTCCATCACCACTGCAAACAGGAAAGGGCTCAGAGCCAATCCTTGATGCAGTCCAACCTCCACCTTGAACCAGTCTGTTGTTCCTACTGCACACTTCACTGCTGTCACACTGTCCTCATACATGTCCTGCACCACCCTCACATACTTCTCTGACACACCTGACTTCCTCATGCAGTACCACAACTCCTCTCTCCACTCTGTCGTACGCTTTCTCTAAATCCACAAACACACAATGCAACTCCTTCTGACCTTCTCTATACTTCTCCATCAACATTCTCAAAGCAAATAAGGCGTCTGTGGTGCTCTTCCCTAGCATGAAACCATACTGTTGCTCACAGATGGTCACCTCTTCTCTCAGCCTGGCTTCCACTAGTCTTTCCCATAACTTCATGGTGTGACTGATCAACTTTGTTACTGCAGGTCTGCACATCTCCCTTATTCTTAAAGATCAGTACCAGCACACTCCTTCTCCATTCCTCAGGCATCTTCTCACCTTCCAAAATCCTGTTAAACATTCTGTATAAAACATCTAAACATCTCCATTCTTCTACCGGTATGTCATCTGGTCCAACCAACTTTCCACTCTTCATTCTTTTAATCGCTGCTCTCACTTCCTCCTTACTAATCCTATTAACTTCTTGCTTCACCATCTCCACATCATCCAACCCTCTCTCTCTCTCATTTTCCTCGTTCATCAGCTGCTCAAAATACTCCCTCCATCTTCTCAACACAGTCTCCTCACTAGTCATTATGCCTGATCAGTGTGTATACACTGAACAAAAGTATAATATATTTTTCATGAGCTGAAATCAAAGATCTAAGACTTTTTCTATGTACACTAAAGGCATATTTTTTTATATTCTTATTGTTATAAGAACAATATAACAATATAAAAAATCTGTCTCACACCAGATACTGACTGGTTTTTGGATTTATATATTTATATATAAATAAAAAAAGAGCTATAAAATAGAGAGGAGACTTCAGTTTTATCCACAAATAGCTGGTGTGGCTGCTGCCTCCTTCCATTCCAGCAAGGCAGGAGCCACATCTGATTCCACTTGTTTAATCAGTTTATCTTGATCTCCAATTAGCTACCAAGTGTTCCTCTTGTTTGGATGGCATGAAAGCATGCAGCCAGCAGCCCTCTGCATATGGGATTAAAGACACCTGCATATAGGGGTTTATGTATCTGATATTTAGACACATAAGTATGGCACATATAGGCACTTGTGCAGGCTCATAGCCATGGAGACACAAATTTAAAAGCAGGTAGATATAGAAATGTATATCCATATAAGTATGTATTATAATATAAACCATATTTTCCATATAGAGATTCATTCCAATATTCTGAACAAGCAACACACAATACCTTTAAACTAATGGATTATATACATTGAATACATTTCCTTCCTTCCTTCCTTCCACCCACCCACCCACCCACCTACCCACCTACCTACCTACCTACCTACCTACCTACCTACCTACCTACCTACCTACCTACCTACCTACCTACCTACCAACCAACCAACCAACCAAATGGTATTATACAGCTGTATATTGGTTGAAATATGTTTCTCACAGGTGCAGTGTGAATTATTTAATATTATAGATTATTATCTAAACTATTATGATTTAACCAAAGTTTTCACACTTGCCAAAGTTTCCATAATTTTTTTACGTTTTAAGGATTAATATCTGGAATGGTTCGGGACGATGTGGAAAAGAGAATGGAGAGAAGGAATGTCGTATTCAATGGTGTGTTAGCGGGAAACAGTTCAATGATGTAAAGTGAGGAGAAGCTGCATGTGACAGATGATTACCTCACAAACACCACAAACATTATATTTTTCATTCTTTCTATTCTATTCCACTTTCATGTTCAAATCTTCCTTTCCACTGTGCTTTGTGTTTCATCCTTGGTACATCAGTAAAAATATTATAAAATATATAGAAAAATAACACTTCCACCTACACAAACACTATTAAACATGCCGATTTCTCTACCGATTGATGCCAAAAGCAGTGTACATTGAATACATTTGCACTTTTATTGCTCAGGGGCCGTGATTTCTAAACCATAGCTCTCATCATTATTTAATGCCTCACCACTTTTTTTTTTGTTGTATTTCTAAAGCAGATTTTTTTTTCCCACTCAGTTGATGTATATCTCATTAGTTTCTACATGAATATATGCATCTTTTTCCTTTTTGCATAAACTGGAAGCCGATTTGCAAACACAAAACGCTCCATGAAGGTTTGTAACATGTTGCATCTGCATTATATTTACTTCCAGATGCTGTTTATTGAAGTTATTTATTATTTAATAGATCCAGTGCTTTATTTTAGTGCCTGCAGTTTATAATCAAAGCAAACCAACAAACTGCTTCTGCACATAAATAGTGAAATCATTTCACATGGGAAGCCGGCATTAGGTTTCACATCAAAAAACATCATAACCAAAACTCCTCCCCATACATACAACCCGTACATTGTATCCAAAAACCAAAAAAACCTACCCATACAAAAACCAACCCGTACATCATAACCAAAAAACCTATCCATAAATTAGAACCAAAAAACCCTACAAATACTTCATAACCAAGAAAACAACCCCTACATCATAACCAAAAACCTACAAATACATCATAACCAAAAAAACAACCTGTACATCATAACCAAAAACCTACAAATACTTCATAACCAAAAAACAACCTGTACATCATAACCAAAAACCTACAAATACTTCATAACCAAAAAAACAACCCCTACATCATAACCAAAAACCTACAAATACATCATAACCAAAAAAACAACCTGTACATCATAACCAAAAACTTACAAATACTTCATAACCAAAAAAACAACCCCTACATCATAACCAAAAACCTACAAATACTTCATAACCAAAAAAACAACCCCTACATCATAACCAAAAACCTACAAATACTTCATAAACAAAAAAACAACCCCTACATCATAACCAAAAATCTACAAATACTTCATAACCAAGAAAACAACCTGTACATCGTAACCAAAAACCTACAAATACATCATAACCAAGAAAACAACCTGTACATCGTAACCAAAAACCTACAAATACATCATAACCAAGAAAACAACCCCTACATCATAACCAAAACCCTACAAATACTTCATAACCAAAAAAACAACCTGTACATCGTAACCAAAAACCTACAAATACTTCATAACCAAAAAAACAACCTGTACATCGTAACCAAAAACCTACAAATACTTCATAACCAAAAAAACAACCTGTACATCGTAACCAAAAACCTACAAATACTTCATAAACAAAAAAACAACCCCTACATCATAACCAAAAATCTACAAATACTTCATAACCAAGAAAACAACCTGTACATCGTAACCAAAAACCTACAAATACATCATAACCAAGAAAACAACCCCTACATCATAACCAAAACCCTACAAATACTTCATAACCAAAAAAACAACCTGTACATCGTAACCAAAAACCTACAAATACATCATAACCAAGAAAACAACCCCTACATCATAACCAAAACCCTACAAATACTTCATAACCAAAAAAACAACCTGTACATCGTAACCAAAAACCTACAAATACTTCATAACCAAAAAAACAACCTGTACATCGTAACCAAAAACCTACAAATACATCATAACCAAGAAAACAACCCCTACATCATAACCAAAACCCTACAAATACTTCATAACCAAAAAAACAACCCCTACATCATAACCAAAAACCTACAAATACTTCATAACCAAAAAAACAACCTGTACATCGTAACCAAAAACCTACAAATACTTCATAACCAAAAAAACAACCTGTACATCGTAACCAAAAACCTACAAATACTTCATAACCAAAAAAACAACCTGTACATCGTAACCAAAAACCTACAAATACTTCATAACCAAAAAAACAACCTGTACATCGTAACCAAAAACCTACAAATACTTCATAACCAAAAAAACAACCTGTACATCGTAACCAAAAACCAACAAATACTTCATAAACAAAAAAACAACCTGTACATCGTAACCAAAAACCTACAAATACTTCATAAACAAAAAAACAACCTGTACATCGTAACCAAAAACCTACAAATACTTCATAACCAAGAAAACAACCTGTACATCGTAACCAAAAACCTACAAATACTTCATAACCAAAAAAACAACCTGTACATCATAACCAAAAACCTACAAATACTTCATAACCAAAAAAACAACCTGTACATCGTAACCAAAAACCTACAAATACATCATAACCAAGAAAACAACCTGTACATCATAACCAAAAACCTACAAATACTTCATAAACAAAAAAACAACCTGTACATCGTAACCAAAAACCTACAAATACTTCATAAACAAAAAAACAACCCCTACATCATAGGGAGGAAAACTCCTACTTCTACATGACATCATCACCCTTATATAGCACTGTAAACCAAATAAAGGTTTAAATAAACCTTTAAATAAAGACTAAATAAAGCTAAATAAAGACGTAATGAATGTATGAATACCAATAGCTGGATTTCTGGTAAATAATTATATACATGATAAAAATAAATAAATGAGTAAATTATACATGGAACAGTTCAGACCAGGTTCAAGCTTCAGGTTTGTATCAAAATGGAAAAAAAAAAAATGAAAAAGCCACATTCGTTTGAAGGTTAACTGGTTCTTTTGTAGGAACTTTCATGAGCGAATGTGTGTGTGTATGTGTGTGTGTGTGTGTGTGTGTGTGTGTGTTTGGTGTGCGCACGCATCTTCTCAAACGTCCATTGATACTAAAAGGTTAATAGAATAGGAGCGTCTTTGTATATCTGAGCAATACAGTATATTGTTGTTTAACTAAAATGTCAGTTTGGTTCAAATGGTAATGACATCCTGAATTTCCTCAGCTGTAGTTTCTAAATATAACTACAAACTCATCAAATAAAAGAAATAGAACCTTCTCTAAGACCAAACATGTTTCACATTATTATTTTAGAACCGGATTCTGCTTAGCGTCGTGTGAATAACAGGAAATCGGCAGTAAATTTCCATTTAATAATAATAATAATAATTAATAATAATAATAATAATAATAATAATAAAAGTCCATTCTCAGTTATTATGCTGATGAACAACATGAAGCCTCACTAGTTGGTTGCTGGCTCTTGTGCCATTGTATGGAGATTAACAGCCTTTGAAAAAAAGAAAAGAAATCTGCTGACACGGCTTTGACCAAATAAAAGCATGCTGTTATACACATTAGCAGTCAGCACTAACGTAGGAGGATCTCAAACCGAACAGACCCACAGTCTCTTTTCCACTGTGTGCTTTTTTTTTTCTTTTGTTCCTATTCATATCACCATCACCATCATTATCATAACCACAGTGTTTGGAAATAATTAATCACACCGACACCTCAAACCAATAAAACACAGGACATCCTGCCCCCTGGCTTTATTTCTATTTATCTATAGAGAAAAACATTAACACCTTCCACCTCCACTGTTGTTTTATTTGATTTAACCTTTTTTTGTGAGCAGTTTCACAGCCCAGTGGCTAAAAATGACATTAACATGTTAAAATCTAAACAGTTTTGGGATTTAAACTGAAAGCCTACGGAAATGGAATCGCAAGGAATTCATTCTGAACCTTCATAATAACAGAACAAATCCTACCAAAATACTAAATCTACAGTGAAAACCTAATGTTTACACTTAGAGTCTGACTCAATGCCTAGCTAAATTAGTCTTAGTTACCTGGTTTAATCTGGAATTAGCAAAGACAGATATCCCAGGCTACATTTTAGAGTACAGTCATAGTACAGCAAAATAATAAATAATGAATCAAAAAATTATCCTTTTTTTTGTTTTTGTTTGTTTGTTTTTTAAAAGACACCTTAGTTTGGTCTGAGATGTATTTTCTATTTTTTAATTTATTTTTCCAACTCTCTTGTGCTACTGAAAACCACTAAACTGTTGAATAACCTATAGAGAGAGAGAGAGAGAGAGAGAGAGAGAGAGAGAGAGAGAGAGAGAGAGAGAGTGTGAGAGTGTGTGTAAAGCTCACCCACAGAGAAAACTGATTGGTGTAGGATAGTAGGCAGAACATGGAAGAGACACCAATGAGTATATGCTCTCTGTCACTCTTGCTCCATCTTGTCAGAGACTGTCTACAATCAGAAATTCTCTGGTTCCTGTGTTTTAAAAAAAAGAAGAGAAAAAAGATTGCTTTCATATTGTATATCATTTGCAGCCACCGGGGAGCCTTTCCAATAGAGACAAGATGCCTGCAAAGAAAGAAACCAAGTTAAATAGCATTAATAGTAAAAAGTGTCAATTCTGTTCCCTGAACAAGCGCTAAGTCATTAGTGGTGTTTGGTAATCAGTGTGAAATTTGAGATCCAATGCAGTAGGAATACAATTGAACTAGTTTGAAGCATCCCAAGAGAACTAGTAAAGACACTGACTGCTGCATTCTGGTCCAGACAAAGCTTGTTTACAGACTTATTGGGGCACTCAAACAGCAAGACATTCCAGTGGTCCAGCATGGAGGTAACCAAGCTTTGATTTTCTTTTGAATCCATTTTCTTATTCCAGTACATTTACACCATTTAGCAAATGCCCTTCTACAGAACACGGTACAAATTGCTTTGATTTCTCTATTAATTAATAAATCAACACTGCTTCACTAGGTTGCAAACTTACCATCTGTCTAAAACTCATCTGAAAGGGAACTGTAGCACACAGTTCCATTGAGACATAAAACAGGGAAAGCTGCTAAATCAAAGTGTTTTAGGAAGAGGCAAGTCTTCACCCGTGGTTTGAAAACATTGACATCTAGGGGAAGATCATTCCATCACAGAAGTGTCTTGATGTATCTACTTTGTACCCTTAGGAGGAGGTGGGACCAGTCAGTCAAGCAGTGCTAGATCTCTTGTAGCATGGTGCAGTGCAAGGAGTTATCAGAGCTCTGAGGTAAGAGGGTGCTGGTCCAGTTTTATCTTTGTAGGCAGGCATCAGTTTTTTTTTTTTTAATTGAGAGCAGCTACTGGGCCAGTGGAGGGAGCAATGGGTGTGTGCACATGTTTAAGAACTTAGAGAGCTGCAGTGGTCCAGTCTCAAAATGAAAAGACTTAAGCACCTGACCAGCCTGTGTGGATAGAAGTCAAAGCCTTCTGATGTAGAAAAGATGTCCTAATGTGTCACATAAAATGGTCCCACTAAAATCAACACAAGCTTCAAATGAGAGCCTGATAAAGGAATTGTCCACAGGGAAATTAGTTTTTTGAGCCCACTCATGAACATGATTTAGCTTAAAGTCCATCTAGTGATACCTACAGTACACCATGTTTCAAGCAGCCCTAGCAAACACTTTGCCTTGTCAGTGTTAAGTTACTCAGCATCTATAGGCTAAGGCTTCAACATGGCAGCAGTTCTGGCTTTGATTAAATGTAGCTTTGGCGCATCAGCAAAGTCTAGGAAATCTGAATTTAAAACCTATTTACCCAGAAGTGATATTTACAAAGCATAAAAAAAAATAAAAAAGCCTTGTGAAACCTCCAGATACAAGTGAGACATTAAAATTAAGCCTTGGACCAGTAAACAGTCCAAAAGTAAAAAGTGTAATTGAAGGGTTTTAGGTAGTTTGAGTTGGGGTACAAGTAAAGCCATTGCCAGGTAATCCCAGCCTTCATAAAAGTCTGCTGTGGGAAATAAGTCCTGCATCCACAGTGGCCCTTCTGCATTTGCTTAGACACCCCTGTATCTAGTTTGTGTACAATTAGGTACAGAATCAAAAGTTGCAGATTTCAAAACAAGTGCCACCTTGCCAAAGCAACACAAGATGCTTCGAGTCACCAAGTGCAATACCTCTTTTACAAACATGTAGACTGTTTAGAAAAGGAGTCAAGACAAAATTAAAGCAAAACAACTTTATTTAACAGATTCATCTTACTCTGGTAAAGATCACTTCACCACTAGACACTACTGATGTGCGAGAAGAGCCTTCTTCTGCTGCAGCTTCTCTTCCTGAGGGAGAAGAAAAAGAAATCCATAAACCAGTCATGAGGGGGGGAAAGTAAAAATTATTATTTTTTTTTAATTTAAAAGTTAACGAGTCCACCTACTTCTTCTGGAGCACTGTGGTTCACAAGAGTCCTGTACACTTGGAAGGCAGACAGCTGTACTGCAATGGATGTAAATCTGAAAAGAAAAGACAATGAGCTCGTTCCTGTACAAAAGCATAAAGCAGAAAAAGGAAACGCAAGCCTTTACCGTCTCATGCAGTGGAGCCTTAGCAGTCTCATCCACAAATGTGAACATCTTGAAAACAAAGCGCCTGTAATGGGTAGGGTAGGCAAGTCCAGACGTTTCATTAACTGGTACCAGCTTGGTCAAATAACGGTCATCCGTGTAGGGGCACCTTCAGAATACACCAAGTCATCATTATTTCCTGTCCAGTACAGTCATTAGAATACACAAATTCAAGACAAGAACTTACCCATTCACCAGAAGGTCCCACTGACGAGAGCTGTAGGGGTTCGGGGAAGCAGTGGCCCAACAGCCGTTCAGAACCAGGACAATATTTGGATCCGTTCTCCCCAAGATGTGCACTTCAACGTACACAGGTTCCCTCAGAATTTTGGTCACAGGATAGTCAGCAACACTGTAGTATGAGTTATAGGCCACTTGTTCTGTTGGGGGAAAGTCAGATTTTGTTGACGCCATGAACACTTTAGACTCACACCAGCATCCAGACTGAAGTCTCACCTTCTGCACAGCCCTTTACTGCACAGTGGCTTTTTCCTAGTCTTAGTTCTACTTGAAGTGGTCCAGAAGCAACAAGAGGCATGGGGTCAGCATTAGCCGAAGGTTCAAAAGTCAACGCCGCAAAGCCAACACCTGAATATCTACACTGGAAGTAAAGCCTACAAATAAAAAACAGTCGATCAGTTCAAGTCCTAAAGAAGTCCCCACCACAAGTTTTAGTTGAACCTACTCATAAGTCGTGTCTCTTGTGATGACACCACGGGGTCCAACTCCAACTTCATAGGATGAGAACATCATGTTTTCATAGATCACATAACCAGCTTGAACCTGGACAGAGTGGAGAACAATCTAAGACACAGGAAAGTGACCCGTAAATATTTGTGGCAAGAAACTAGAACATACCATCATGATGGTCCCACAAGCAGTGACAGGAAACTGGTAGACGGCAAAAACTGCATTGGAGTCAACAGGACTGCAGGGTCCAGTGTTTCCTCCCAGCATGCTGATGGAACTGAGGCTTATCCTGGGAAGGGTTGTATCTCTGGCCACCACCAACACAAACTGGCCATCAAGGGTACACTGGACAGTCACTGGAAACACCAAGAGGAGGAAAAAATCAGTTTCTCATTTCTACCCACAATCAAAACTCAGTACTTCAAACATACCAGTTTTTCCATAGTAGCATTGCTGGCCATCAAAACAGCAGTTCAAGGAGTTACACCGAGCAGCCTGTACTCCAGGTTCTCCACAAGGAACCCTTTCGTAATCCTTCACTTGGCATTGCTGAACAAAGCCAGGCATCTGTGGCTGCAAAGTTGGCTTTGGAAGAACTTGAGGATCATGAAACGGCACCTTCACGCCTGGTGGAGCTGCAGGTAAGCTATTCACAAAAGTGACAGCAAGAAGACCGCCGACAAATCCTAAACTTACCCCAGACGCCACTATTTTTCCTAAACTTACCCCAGAAGCCACCATTTTTCCTGAACTACACATACCAGTATACTGACTATTAGCAGCAGTTGCCTTTTATTGTGTCTTTTGTCCTAATTGAATCTGGAATCTCCGCCTACTTAACGAGTCATTAATGATCTTCCAGCTGTGTGTCATCAGTAACCTCATTAACCACCTCCTTCTTGGTTTGTTGGACAGAAACTCTCCTGCGTTAGTGTGGAATTGAAAATTAGCTACTTAATCAACTTTAAGTGGTCAAATAAGTTAACTGGTGGAAACTTGGACAGTTAATTACCATGATAGTTTTACTGAAGCGCAGAAGGCATTAAACTATTTTATTTGCAGCAGTATAATACATACTGTATATTTCCAGATTTATTGTTTCTAATCACAAATGCAATCTTGTAAATGACTTGTGATATTTGCCATGTTACTCTAATTTCTCTCCACTGCCTCACTTTCTCTCCCTATCCCGAGGCATACTGAGGTTGCTCCAGCCCCAGTCATGTGCCACCGCATGAAGATTATTGACCTTTAAAGAAGTAGATGCCGAACTCGCAAACATCCCGAACCATCTAAAGATGTACCAGTGCCAATTAGATCCCACTTCATGTGGAGTTTGGACACTGGATCTCTTTGAGTGTTTAAAGGCTCCGGCATGGAGAAACTGGTGTTGGATCTGTGATGATCACAAATGTTGAGCTATTTTATGAGTTGCTCAGTAGCTCCTAGTTTTATAACCACAATGACTGTAAAAGTCTATAGAAAGATCATCACTCATAATCACACACTCCAGTGCTCATGTTAGTTCTCACTCTCCAGTGTTCTGTATTGTTTGAAGACTATAATCACACTCTTGATGTCACCCAAATGAGGATGGGTTCCCCTTTTGAGTCTGGTTCCTCTCAAGGTTTCTTCCTCATAACATCTAAGGGAGTTTTTCCTTGCCACGGTCTCCACGGCTGCACATCAGGGATAAATACACACCATTCACCTTAACTGTTAAATTCTGTAAAGCTGCTTTGAGACAATGTCTGTTGTGAAAAGTGCAATAGAAAAAAAACTTGACTTGACGGTACGGGATGTTTGTGGCATCTACTTCTTTAAAGGTCCATCCATCCATTTTCTCCCGCTTATCCGTAATTCGGGTCGCGGGGGCAGCAGTCTAAGCAGGCCCCCGCCTTCGACTGCTGCCCAATCCTCACAGCACCGTCCCTTACGGTCCCTCCAGCAGGTGGTCCCTCCAGCCCACGGGAAGGCGGCCCCACGTCACGGACCTTGATATTTCCCTCGTAAGGGACCCCCGGAGCATAGAGGGTTAAGGGCCTTGCTCAAGGGCCCAAGAGTGGCAGCTTGGCGATACCGGGGCTTGAACCCTAGACTTTCCGATCGACAACCCAGCGCCTTAACCGCTGGAGCCACCACTCCCCCTCTTTAAAGGTCCACAATCTTAATAAGGTGGGACATGACTGGGGCTGGAGCAACTTTAGGATGCCTTGGATGGGGCATCCTGGAAATAACACTGGATTGTTGAAAAGTAATTCCTCCATAAAGCTCAAATATCACAAGTCATTCACAAGATTGCATTTGTGATTAAAAACAATAAATCTGGAAATATACAGTATGTATTATACTGCTGCAAATAAAATAGTTTAATGCCTTCTTAGCTTCAATAAAACTATCATGGTAATTAACTGTCCAAGTTTCCACCAGTTAACTTATTTGACCACTTAAAGTTGATTAAGTAGCTAATTTTCAATTCCACACTAACGCAGGAGAGTTTATGTCCAAGAAAACCAAGAAGGAGGTGGTTAATGAGGTTACTGATGACACACAGCTGGAAGATCATTAATGACTCGTTAAGCAGGCAGAGATTCCAGATTCAATTAGGACAAAAGACACAATAAAAGGCAACTGCTGCTAGTAGTCAGTATACTGGTGTGTGTAGTTCAGGAAAAATGGTGGCTTCTGGGGTAAGTTTAGGACTTGTCAGTGTTCTTCTTGCTGTCACTTTTGTGAATAGCTTACCTGCAGCTCCACCAGGCGTGAAGGTGCCGTTTCATGATCCTCAAGTTCTTCCAAAGCCAACTTTGCAGCCACAGATGCCTGGCTTTGTTCAGCAATGCCAAGTGAAGGATTACGAAAGGGTTCCTTGTGGAGAACCTGGAGTACAGGCTGCTCGGTGTAACTCCTTGAACTGCTGTTTTGATGGCCAGCAATGCTACTATGGAAAAACTGGTATGTTTGAAGTACTGAGTTTTGATTGTGGGTAGAAATGAGACTGATTTCTTCTTCTTGGTGTTTCCAGTGACTGTCCAGTGTACCCTTGATGGCCAGTTTGTGTTGGTGGTGGCCAGAGATACAACCCTTCCCAGGATAAGCCTCAGTTCCATCAGCATGCTGGGAGGAAACACTGGACCCTGTAGTCCTGTTGACTCCAATGCAGTTTTTGCCGTCTACCAGTTTCCTGTCACTGCTTGTGGGACCATCATGATGGTATGTTCTAGTTTCTTGCCACAAATATTTACGGGTCACTTTCCTGTGTCTTAGATTGTTCTCCACTCTGTCCAGGTTCAAGCTGGTTATGTGATCTATGAAAACATGATGTTCTCATCCTATGAAGTTGGAGTTGGACCCCGTGGTGTCATCACAAGAGACACGACTTATGAGTAGGTTCAACTAAAACTTGTGGTGGAGACTTCTTCTTTAGGACTTAATGATCTACTGTTTTCTTTTTTTAGGCTTTACTTCCAGTGTAGATATTCAGGTGTTGGCTTTGCGGCGTTGACTTTTGAACCTTCGGCTAATGCTGACCCCATGCCTCTTGTTGCTTCTGGACCACTTCAAGTAGAACTAAGACTAGGAAAAAGCCACTGTGCAGTAAAGGGCTGTGCAGAAGGTGAGACTTCAGTCTGGATGCTGGTGTGAGTCTAAAGTGTTCATGGCGTCAACAAAATCTGACTTTCCCCCAACAGAACAAGTGGCCTATAACTCATACTACAGTGTTGCTGACTATCCTGTGACCAAGATTCTGAGGGAACCTGTGTACGTTGAAGTGCACATCTTGGGGAGAACGGATCCAAATATTGTCCTGGTTCTGAACAGCTGTTGGGCCACTGCTTCCCCGAACCCCTACAGCTCTCGTCAGTGGGACCTTCTGGTGACTGGGTAAGTTCTTGTCTTGAATTTGTGTATTCTAATGACTGTACTGGACAGGAAATAATGATGACTTGGTGTATTCTGAAGGTGCCCCTACACGGATGACCGTTATTTGACCAAGCTGGTACCAGTTAATGAAACGTCTGGACTTGCCTATCCTACCCATTACAGGCGCTTTGTTTTCAAGATGTTCACATTTGTGGATGAGACTGCTAAGGCTCCACTGCATGAGACGGTAAAGGCTTGCGTTTCCTTTTTTTCTACTTTATGCTTTTGTACAGGAATGAGCTCATTGTCTTTTTCTTTTCAGATTTACATCCATTGCAGTACAGCTGTCTGCCTTCCAAGTGCACAGGACTCTTGTGAACCACAGTGCTCCAGAAGAAGTAGGTGGACTCGTTAACTTTTAAATTAAAAAAAAATAATAATTTTTACTTTCCCCCCCTCATGACTGGTTTATGGATTTCTTTTTCTTCTCCCTCAGGAAGAGAAGCTGCAGCAGAAGAAGGCTCTTCTCGCACATCAGTAGTGTCTAGTGGTGAAGTGATCTTTACCAGAGTAAGATGAATCTGTTAAATAAAGTTGTTTTGCTTTAATTTTGTCTTGACTCCTTTTCTAAACAGTCTACATGTTTGTAAAAGAGGTATTGCACTTGGTGACTCGAAGCATCTTGTGTTGCTTTGGCAAGGTGGCACTTGTTTTGAAATCTGCAACTTTTGATTCTGTACCTAATTGTACACAAACTAGATACAGGGGTGTCTAAGCAAATGCAGAAGGGCCACTGTGGATGCAGGACTTATTTCCCACAGCAGACTTTTATGAAGGCTGGGATTACCTGGCAATGGCTTTACTTGTACCCCAACTCAAACTACCTAAAACCCTTCAATTACACTTTTTACTTTTGGACTGTTTACTGGTCCAAGGCTTAATTTTAATGTCTCACTTGTATCTAGAGGTTTCACAAGGCTTTTTTATTTTTTTTTATGCTTTGTAAATATCACTTCTGGGTAAATAGGTTTTAAATTCAGATTTCCTAGACTTTGCTGATGCGCTAAAGCTACATTTGATCAAAGCCAGAACTGCTGCCAGTTCATGATCACAAATGTTGAGCTATTTTGAGTTGCTCAGTAGCTCCTGGTTTTATGACAAAGACTGTTGAAAGATCACACTCCTGTACTCATTAGTTCTCACTCTCCAGTATTCTGTGGTGTTTAAAGACTATAATCACACTCTTGTCAACCAGATAAGGGTCCGGTTCCTCTCAAGGTTTCTTCCTCACATCTAAGGGAGTTCTTCCTTGCCACAGTCCCCATGATGGTCATCAGGGATAAATACACATTGTTCACCTTCACTGTTAAATTCTGTAAAGCTGCTTTGAGACAATGTCTGTTGTGAAAAGTGCAATAGAAATAAACTTGACTTATTTATATAGCCTTTGTTAAAAGGCAGTGTTAGAAATATAAACATTTGAAATGAATGCATTTCTCTTATGAGCTTATCCCTAATGAAGAAGCCAGAACTGAGGGTGTTGAGGAACTCTCTGAGATGATATCAGCATTCACCCTTAAGGGGAACCGGATACCAAAGGAATCTATTTTCATCTAGGACAAACCAGATAGCGGATCTATACGGTAGTATGATATATTCAACACATCGTTCCTTATAGTCTATTAAATGACATTTTTTGAGTGGAGAAGTATTTAGGAGATTTTCCAAACCACTAGCTGAGGTGGATTGGTCAGTAATGTCCGACATTGAATGGACTTACCATTGAAACAATGAAGGGTTTCTGGTTTTGCTCAAGAACCCAACAGCAGTGACAGCTTGGTGGTTTTGGGATATTTTTCCCCTAAATGTAATTGTAAATGTAAAAGTAATTGGTTTAACCCAAGGTATAGTTGATTGGAGGATTGGTTTCATTTTGCTTAAGATGAGGAGCTGCTTTCTTTTATTTCTGCCTCACTGTTTTTCCACCACCTGACTAATCAACATCCTCACAGTGCTGACTAATTAATCTATACACCTGAACACCTGCTTACTTCAGCCATATGTGGTTCTTCCCCTCACATTTAGCACAAATATGGAGACATAATTGTATTTTGAATGTCTTTGGATGCAGTAGCATGAAATATTTATTTTTTTATATTTATAGACTCAAACCTTGACCTTAAAGCATGAAAAAAAGCTTCACAAATCTCCACAAAATCTAGTGAAACATCTTCCCAGAAAAGTGGAACTTATTCTAACAGCAAATGGAGGAATGGGATGTTCAAAATGCACATGAGAATCTAATGCTCAGGGGTCCACAATTTCTTTCCATATTGTTTATTATTAAGATTTACCATTGTTTTTAATGGTTTTCACGATCTTAGTTAACCTCACATTCACATGAGAATGAAACACAGGGATGAGAAGAGAGAGAGCGTTTTCCCAGCAAAAGCTTGTCAGACTTCATCAGCATTATTCAGGATTTTTCATCTTCATACAAAAGGTGAACAATGAAAAGAAGATACAGTAATCCTCCTATCTACAGGAGAAATCTCTCATGTGAAACGAAAGGAGAAGGACAGTGCCCTCCTCATAGGGATTCCAGTTTCTGTCTCTACATCTCTGATTACTGCAAACCAACACGTACAGACGTGGACACGTTTTTTCCAATTTCCTTGGAATAAAATTTTAAATAATTTGAAAACAGACAAAAGTAACTGGAAATATCATTGTTTATTCTATATTTCAATAAAAAAATCGGATTTTTGTGATTCAGAATATTTTAAATACTAAAAAATTTTAATCAGATAGACAAAAATCAGAATCAGAATCGGATCTTTATTGCGAAGTATGTTTGCACTTTTAAGGAATTTGTTTTGGTGACAGAAGCTTCGAATTGTACATTTATTTAAAAAAATTTTTAATGATAAAAAACCCCCATAAAGTAATCAAAATAATAAATTGTTATTGCACGTTTTTAAAAAGATAAATAAATAAATATTGCACAGAAGGTACAGAAGTGGTATTGCACTTATTTTTTATTTTATTGCACAATAGGGAGAGCATTTAAGTGTTCATGAGGAAGATCGCCTGAGGGAAGAAACTTTTCTTGTGCCTGACCGTCCTGGTGCTCGGTGCTCTCTCGTGTCGGCCAGACGGCAAAAGTTCAACGAGCGTATGCAATGCCAACGATACAAATGATGGCACCCACAACATAATATTTTAATGCACAACCTGTAGAGGCGATCGCTCCAAACAAGAGATTTCTGTACCTCTCAATGAGACGTCTGCACCAGTTTACACATAGTCTGGCCACTCTTAATGAGCAAACTGATCCAGCTGTCTAAGCACTGAAGGCTGCTTTGTCCAGACTCCATGTTTCATGTCTTTCCATAGATACTTGGACAGGATTTAGATCAGGGTTTATTGAACTGAATAGTCTGAATTCACGTCACAATAGTCCAATGTTTTGTTCTTAGCCATTCTCAGGTGCTGAATTTTAGCTCTCTGCGTTGGGTCACTATTCTTTTGGAGGCCCCATGAGGTACGACTGAGACAGAGCTGCTCAGAAAAGTCTTGAGATTATATTGTACCCTGCACAGATTCGGGCTCCCAGAACCAGACACAGCAAAACAGCCTCCTTCATTTTGAACATTAGGCATCAGGTTCTTTTCTTTGAAAGCTTTTTTTGTGCATGTGAACGTTTGGGTAAAAAGAAAATTATGTACCAAAAATCTTGTCTCAAATATCTGAATGAAATTCTCCCGGAAGCACTGTGGCTTATCAATACACATTTCATCAAGTTGTAAAGAATTTTTTTTTTTTATGTTTAACATCACTATAATCCAATGATTTAACAAGGGTAACAATACATTCGTTCAAATCTATACGTTTGTGTGTTTGTGTAATTGTCATTGTATGTTTCATAATTGTATAATTGTATGTTTTATTATTCCAGGAGGCAGGTTGGAAATTGGAAATAACCCCAGACAAACCCGTCTCCTGAAGCTAGTGAACGTCTTGGGGTTTTTAAATCAAGTTGTATGTGAGTTGTATGAGAGCGTACAGGAATCTGACAGCTCTCTACTTTAATTCTCTAAAAGCAGCTTTGACCGAAAAGCCTCGTCTTTTCTCTTATGAAAGGTCTATGCTTGGCTTCATCGATTGCACACTATTTTTTTTCTTGGGTTTCTGCTATAAAGAACCAGAAAGAAGGATCAATCTTGTTTTTCCCAGAATTCCATATCGGGGGAGGGGAAGGGGTGTCTGACTTTTATGCTTGCATTGGACATGATTTAATAAATCTAATTTATAATAAATAACCAGGGGCCTTTCTGATTAAATTCAGTGGGGTGGAATAAGGGAAATCACTCACACTCTCTCTGCATGGTATTGTTCCTACACAAGCTGAGATCCTAAAAGAACATTTAAAAAAAATATCTGATTTAATGCTTAGCTATGATGTGTGAAGGTGGCGAAGACTTGATTAGAATAAGCTTCTTGAAAGTGATTTGACATCATCAGGACCTTATTTTGGGTAACTATATTTCATAGGATATCATATTGTAACATTGCACAAATTACAACATAAGCGTTTAATCCGATTTACAGTGCCCATGTTATAGGTGACTATAGATAAAATAAAATCTAGACAAAATAAAACTAGATAAAATAAAAAAAAATGCTAAATGCAATTTTCTGAAACATTTGACTGAATCCACACAGTTAGAATTGTTTTATATCTTGTTTTGTTTTTGGTGTTTTTGGAACCATGTGTGATGCAACACAAATTGACTTGTATATTAAAGAAGAAGACGTCTAAATGATTGTGAAAGTGTGTAGCTTCAGAGGAAATAAAAAGCTCACTGCTGGACTTCAGGTTCGAATCTCATCCTCGTTTCTTGTCTATTGCCTGGATTTTTATGTATTTATTATTATTATTTTTTTTACAGCAGCCCTATTTCCACTGGCGCGATAGGAATCCAGAGATGTATGTCAGAGGCATATGAACTGCACTGGAGTAGAAGGCAAATTGGTGGCAGACTTTACAGCTACCAGGAAATGTGTTTCACGCTATTATACTGATGCTGCATTGCCATATGATAGAGATGTGATTTCTGGGTGAATACAAGATGAATACACATAGTAGGCATCAGAGGAGGAGGAGGCTGTAATTTGGTATTTTTTTTAATTTCTGTGTTTTATGATCATCATCTCTAAATATGTTCACCAGTAAGGCCATTTTGCTAAAATTACCGAGCAAAGCATCGTAATTAAGGGCTCATGTGCTCCATCAAAAACCAAATGGAAAGAAAAAAATTGTTTAACCGTATTAAAGTTACAATTCCTTAAATATTTTGGCTACTTAACGAAGATAATCAGATCGCCCTTTACACGACGTAGCACGAAAAGAGTTCTGTTTATGATCCTTAATGATTATACTATTATCGTTAGCTAATTAAACAGTATTTGCTATGTCAGATGAGGTAAAATATCACAATTTATTGTATAGACAATGTTTCTACCTATAGGATTTATAATATTCATTAAAAAGTATAGAACTATTTTTTTATATATAATGTTTTATCCAGTCTTGTATCAGCCAAGTTTAAACTAAACTCCTAAAACCTTAAGCCATACTATTCGTTATGAATGTTGTTATATTTTTACTCAACATCTTTACATGAGGCAATTCTTTTGCTGTGAGAGTAACAAAAGTGATGATTTAAACATAAATTATCCATAAACTACCATTATGTAGCTACGTTAAGCTTTTAACTTGATGTACATATTAATGGATTGATTACATCTACTGTATATATCTCCCAAAGATGAAAATTGTTTGTTGAACATCCCCCTCTCCTGTTCTAATAAGTTCTATTCTTCTCTTCTCTGAAATCTTTCCGCTAAATTGGGCTTAGTGCTGCAACTGCCATGAAACATGCCATGTTTTACACTTTAGTCTCCACCAGTGAGCAATTTATTACCTCAACAATGATGGAACTATAACGAATGGACATTCGGTGTTGATGATGAGGATGGATTCCTTGTTTAGACCGGTTCCTCATAAGGTTTCTTCCTCATTTTATCTCCAGGAGTATTTCCTTGCCATTGTTGACAATTAAATCAGACACTGGTGTTGAAGAAGGTGAGAAGTTTCCAGGTCCAGTGTATTGAGTTCTTAGGGAAACTGCATTACCTCAGTGTACAAAGACGTTCTATACAATTGTGATTCAGATTTTGGTGAAGAATCATGTATGGGTCTGATGGAACATTTGTGTGTGTAATTCATTCTGGGCATGTATTAGCACAATTAGAGTTTGTTAGCGCTGATTAGTATGTTTTTTGACTATTTAATGAGAAGACATGAACATGCTGACGTTATTGTATGCCTGCTAGGTGGCCCTGGTGTTTTCAACTCGAAATCTGATTGGGTAAAACAACAGTTTTATTCTGATGTATTTAAAGCTACAAGCATCTGCACTGTCGATTCTGAAGGTCTCAAGGCAGATTTCTTTCAACCTGACAAATACATGATGGCTGAAATATGACTGGATAGAAACTCTAACATAAACATATTATACTGAACGCAGCGCAAGCAAGAGAACAGCTATGAATAAAGAGAAAAAACAACTCAAAATAATTTTATATATATTCATGAAAAAAAATAATTACATATTGCAGAGTAAGTCAGGGAAGGCCTTAGATTAGAGCATTGGATTAGCATAAATGTTTACTAGCATGCTAATAATAGGTGATTTTTTTTTATATTTTGTCATCAAAGAGGCAATCAGTAAAACAGAAATTCAACTGAATCTCATTTTTTATAACCTTTTCAATTGTATTGGCCCATTTGTTTGACATCAATTGATATGATTACATACACTAGGAATAGAAAAACAAAAGAAATTGAAATAATAGCAAAAGCCCTGAGGTAAATGCGTACAAGGTCACATGACTACGTAGCTACAGGCTATATTTTCATGATGATTAGTGTTTAAAGTGGGAAAGATTATAACGTACAGCTTTT
>NC_139581.1:1328117-1340617 GCF_946808225.1 Silurus aristotelis
TATATATATATATATAGTCAGTATGAATTAAATAAAGAATGAACCCGGATATATAAAGTGTTTTGCTGTACACCTGCATGTCGATGTTGAAAGTGATTTGACCCTATAACCCAGTGTTAAGGGTTGAACAGGAAAAGTGTTGGGTAATTAGTTAGTTAACAAGTTAATTGAGTTAATTGAAGGTTGAATTGACGTGTGGTTGTGTTTGAATGGTTTTGTATAAAACTTTGGTACAGAACTGGGATTCTCTCTCAGAGGAGCTGCACAGCAATGTGGCATGGTGTGTGTGTGTGTGTGTGTGTGTGTGTGTGTTTGAATAAGCGGGGTGGGGGGGTAGGGTTACTCAGGGGTGATGCAGTGGGGGTTGGGGGTTTGTGCTTTATTCTCTCCTCTGCCTCGTGATTCGCTGCTGTTGCTCTCGTATCAGCAACTGAACGAGAAGTCATGCACTCACTCACGTGAAAATGTTTCACGTTTCTACAACCAGAACCAGATTCTCTTTCTCTCACACACACACACACACACACACACACACACACACACACACACACACACACGTGTTTCTTTAGTGTTTTTAAAGAGGCTCGTGTGTAAATGAGGGCGCTAGATTAAAAACTAAGTGGGAGAGAGAGAGAGAGAGAGAGAGAGAGAGAGAGAGAGAGAGAGAGAGAGAAGGGGGGGTTAGGAAAGAGAAATGCAGTAAAAAGATAGAGAAAGCATGGCAGAGAGCGGTAAAGTAAAAAAAACTGAACAGAAGTGCTTAAGATAGATAGAATAGATAGATGGGGAACAGAAGGGCTTAGGAATGCAGAATAGAGAGTGAGGGGGAAAAAGAAAGAGTGAGTTGAGTAGAGAGGCAACAGAAGGAATAGAAAAAGAGAGGGAGAAAGAAAGGAAAAGAGAGAAAGAAGGAGAGAGGGAAAGTGTGTGTGTGTGTTTGAGCGAGAAAGTGAAGAGTTTAGGATGGAGGAAACTAAAGTAAGAAAGAGTGTAAATACATTAGGAGAATGTGAAAGATGGAGTGAAAGATGGGTAGAGAGAGTAATAAAAAAGAGTGAGGCTGTCATTAATATAAATAAAGAAAACAGAGAGACAAGGAGAGAGAGAACCGAGTGTGCAGGGAGGAAGCAAGAGAAAAGAACATGAGTGATGAAAGAACAAAATCAGAAGAAGAGAGAAAGAAATAAGAGAGACAGTAATGAGTGAGAGAACAGGTGTAAGAGAGAAGGGTAAGAGAGAGAGGGAGGACTGGCAGGATGAGTGTTGGAAAGTGAAGGAGGAGATAAAAGACTGAAAAATAAATGGAAGTTAATTAAAGTTTAACAAGAATGGAAGGAGTGAGGGAGAGAAAGAATGAGAGTGAAGTGTGTGTAAAGTGGCAAAAAAAGGAAGGGGGAAGAGAGAGAGAGAAATTGTGGTAAAAAACAAGAGATGGAGGGAAGGAGGAGGGGAATGACTGATGTTATTGCTAGCCTAATCATCAGCTAGCTTTTTTTTTATTTAATTAATGTTTCCAGCATCAATTGTAAGTGTATTATTTTGGTTGCCTAGCAACAAGAGTTACTTAACAATTAACGTTAAATTTGTGATGATTCGTAACCTGCAGTGCATTATGGGTAACACGCCCAGTCTCAACACTGTTATAGGGGTTTTAAAGGAAGCGAGAACACTGAAGAAGGCTGTGATTTATTTCGTTTGGTTTTTCACCCTCTTCTCTCTTTCTCTCTCTCTCTCTCTCTCTCTCTCTCTCTCTCTCTCTCTCTCTCTCTCTCTCTCTCTCTCTCATTTTTTCTTTAGTTTTTTTTTTTCTCTCTTGCTCCGTCTTTCACTGTTTCTCGCTTTTTCTCATTCTCTCTCTCTCTCTCTCTCTCTCTCTCTCTCTCTCTCTCTCTCTCTCTCTCTACGGTTTCCTCTTTTACTGTTTTTCTCTCCCCCCACTCTATCTTTCACTCTCTCCCACTCCTTTTCTGTCTTTCTCACTGACTCTCACCCTCTCTCTCCTTCTCTTCTATTTAGAAAGTGAGACGGAGAGGGAGAAAGAGAGAGAGAAAGAGAGAGAGAGAAAGACTCCCATGTTGGTGGTGTATCAGGTCACTGCTTGTGTTAAATAGTGATGTGATGACATGTCGTGTCTCCTGCTTTATTTCTTGGCTTCTGCATTTAGAGCATCGATTCTGTCTCTTCTAATCTCACTCAGAAACGCGAACACAGATCAGCGATTATGTCTGTTATGTCTGTCACGTTTCTTTTTTCATCCTGATCCAGTGACTCTGAACGATCAGCATGATTCTCTTTCACTCGTTTATTTATTTACAAATATATATATATATATATATATATATATATAACACAAGAAATATACAGATATGAACACAGCCAGGAATAAAATGTGTGTTGTGCTGTTAGAGACGAATAATCAGCAGCTTCTGACCAATCAGAATCCAGAATTCTGTGGTATTGAAAAAAGTACTACTAATAAGGCTGAAGTGTGGGGGGAGGGGTCACACTGAGTGGGTGGAGTCAGTAATCTACTGGAGGAAGGGTCAAAGGAAGAAAGGGAAGAAGGGAGACAAGGGACAACAGGGGAAGGGATGATGGAAGAATGGATGGAAAGGGAGAAGAAGAAAGAGGAAGTGTAGAAGGTGGAATAGGAATAGGGAAAGTAGGAATAAAGGGGGAAAGAGAGGAAAGGATGAAAGAAGGAAGGGAAGAATAAGAAAGGGAAGAAATAACGGAAGGGTAGAAGGTACAATAGGAAGGGGAAAAGAGAGGAAGGGATAAGTAGGGAAAAAAGGATTTGAAGGAAAAAAGGAAGGAAGGGGAGAACAAGGAAAGGAAGAAAGAGAGGCAGGGTAGATGGAAACCAGGAAGAGAAGGAAGGGGAGAAGTGGAACAACTGAAAACAGAATGAAGGAAGCATGGATGGAAAGAAGGAATGAAGGAAAGTAAGAAAAAAAAGAGTGGAAATGTAGAAGGATATAAGAGAGGGAGGAACTAAGATGAAGGATAGAAGGGGAGGAAAGGGAGAAGAGAAGAAGAAACAGATGAAAGGATGGTCAGTGGAAGGGGAGAATTGAAAAAAGATGGGAGGGAGGGGGGGATTATTTACTTTTTTTTAGAATCTTTTGCAGATTTATTTTTGCTACTTGGGAACAAACAGTACTTTTCTCTTTATTGGGGATTTCTGTGAAGTGTGTGTGTGTGTGTGTGTGTTACTGTAAACTGCTTGTCCTTTCCTGTGTCAATAGCTAAAGTCAACATCATGACGGCTCAACACACACACACACACACACACACACACACACACACAAAGAGGTTGATTGTCGAAAGCGTAAAATGTTTGCTCAGTTTGTGATCTTTGTCCTGTGAGTATAAACACACCTCAGCTCATTAGCGCTAACAGAACACACATAACATGTAAACGTGCCGATCACGGTTTTTATGACTGCAGTGCATTGTAGATACATTACTGTTTCTATAGTAAAAAGTTGCTATAGAAAGTCGTTGATTACTTTCCCCAATTTTCTTGTAGCTGTCCAAGTTTTTTGTCCTCATGTCGGTGGGTTTTGTCAGATTTCTTGCACTGTTTAATTTCGGCGTCAGCGTTACCATCAGAGCGTCACGTCATTCGATACGTTGTTCTCGAGTTGTGTGCCAATTAATAGAGCTCTTCAGTCCTGTTTGGATCGGGATGAGTTTATCAGCATCACATCTTCTCTTTGGTAAAAATCTCATGCCGGTGTTCCCCAGGAGGAGTGAGTTTCTTACATTTTCCAGCAGGTGCGAGTGGATTTGTTTTCTTCAAGTACTCCGGCTCTGCTGTATGTTGCTTCGGCAAAACTGAAAACGTGTTATGTCAATAAATCACACTGAGAATTTGACTGAATTGGGAAAGACAGAAAGAAAATAAAATGAGGTGAATGACAGGGAACTGCAAAGCGAGAGAGGAGGAGGAAGGGAGAAAGCAAGGGAGAGGATGACAGAAAATAGGTTAAGAGACAAACAAGTAAAGTGAGAAGGAGAGGTTGTGGAAAACTGAGATGGGAAGAAAGGTAGAAAAAAATTAGAGAAAGGGAGAGGGTGAGACAGACAGACAGAGGGATAGAGAGGGTAAGACAAACAAATGTACAGAGAGGGTGAGATATACAGACACTTATATAGGGATAGAGAGGGTAAGACAGAGATGGATAGAGAGCGTGAGATGGACAGAGAGAGGTAGAGAGAGGTAGAGAGGGTGAGACATACAGAGAAAGACTGTAAGACTGTCCTGATACAACTTTATTCCACAAAGTGTCGTTTTTGGTGTGCTGCGAGAGCGTCATGGCGACGTGTGTATGTGCACACGTGTGCGCGCGTGTGAGACATTTTTTCCTCGGTTCTAATTAGCGTCCCGTCTCTTCCTCCACAGAAGCCAGGAGATCAGCTCATTAAGTAGCGGAACATAATGATGATAAAATGTGGACATGTGTTGGGTGGTGTTTTGGCTGAAGGAGCGAGCTTTTTTATCTGCCCTGCCACACACACACACACACACACACACACACACACACACACACACACACTGGCACAAATCTCCAATCGTTCCATTACAAGCCAGTTTTTTAGGCAGCTTGTGTTGTTTTTTCTTTCCTCCACACATGAGCACTTGATGATGAGTCTCTTTCTCCGTCTCAGACGAACGTCTAAACAGATGGCTGCCGTGGAAACTCGTCCAGAAGCACTTAATTGTTTGGTCTAATCTCGCTACGAAAACATATTGCGATAGTTTTCTGAATAAAAGACGTGGATTTGTGTAAATTGTATGAGAGAAAATCGCTCACTCGGTTATTTATAGTTTATTTATTTTAAACATTTATTTAATGTTTAAGTATATAACTGAGTTAAAGCGCCGAGTTACAGCTCTGAATATGAATCCAATATATTATATATATATATATATATATATATATATATATATATATATATATATATATATATATATATATATAATATACACACCGATCTGGCATAAGGTTATGACATCATAACATTCTGAGTGGTGAAGTGAAGAACACTGATGATCTCTTCACTACCTGTTAGTGGGTGGATTTATTTATCAGGCAGCAAGTGCACATCTCTCCTAAAAGTAGAAGTTGGAAGCAGGAAAAATGGGTGAGGATCTAAGTGAGTTTAACAAATTTTGACGTTTAGACTAATCCAGAGCGTCTCCAAAACTGTAGCTCTTGTTCCTGGTCTGCAGTGAAAGTGCTCCAAGGAAGTAACTGGTGAACCGGTGAAAGGGTCGTGGGCGGTTGAGGCTCATTGATGCACGTAGGGAGGGAAGGCTGGTCCGTGTGGTCCGATCCAACAGACGAGCTCCTGTAGCTCAAACTGCTGAAGAAGTTCATGCTGGTTCTGAGAGAAAGATTACAGAATACAGTACAGTACAGTTCGGTGCGTATGGAGCTGCGTAGCCACAAACCAGTCAATATTAGGCAGGTGGTCATAATGTTATGCCTAATCAGTGTGTGGGGTGTGTTTGTATGTGTATTTATATACCTGTACGTGCGTGTTCACATATATATATATATAATGTGTGTGTGTGTGAAAAAATTTTTATTAACGCAGTTTATTATTAGTAATATTTGCTGCTTGGTTTAAAAATATGTAAAATAATTAAAATAATATTTTATACAAATATAATAATGCATTACACTTTAAATTGAATTAAATGAATGGGGAAAAAAAGGAATTACATTTTTGTTAGACCAAATTTGGGTAACGCAGATGTGTGTGTGTGTGTGTGTGTGTGTGTGTGTGTGTGTGTGTGTGTGTGAGATTTACTATTGAATTTTTTAACGATATGATCTAATTAACTATTATTTATTTCAGTATACATTAACTTTTATTTTTATCTTTATTTTTTTCATACTTCATTAATTCACTCGCTCCATATGCAGAATTGTCAGGATTTTCTCCTTAATAGGGTTTTTGAAGCTGGATATAAAATGCTATAGAATCAATAACCTAGTTAGCGGCTAACGCTAGTGCTGTGGATTCAAGATTTAAGAAATCTTTTTTAACTTTTCATTTCACTGCAAATTGTATCCTGCATATAACTATGTTTGTGAAAAAAAATAATCTTGAATCCATAGCATGAGCCGCTAGCAACTTTCTGGTTAGCGGCTTTTGATAGCGCTATTGATTCTTTAGCATTTTCATGCATGCGCAAACAAATCTTATTTCCTGTGCAGAATGAGTAGCCACAGTGACACTACACTAACTCTGTTTTCTTTTTTTTTTTTTTTTTTCTTTTTTTATCTCTGGCATTGAGGCGGAGACTAAACAAACATGCCACTTCATATGTTTCTGAGGAAACTCAGATTATATCTATGTTCTGCTCTTAAAAAGGATTGCATTCAGTACGCATGTGTATTGAACTGAAAGCCCTGTACTGAAATATTATGGGTCGAATATGTGTACTGTTACAACCCTTATATATTTATAATTCACTTATATTTAATTGAATATGAGCAGAAATATAGTATGTGGTTGGTGCGAAAATATTTTTTTTTTTTATATAAAAAATTCTTATACAGCTTTCCCTTCACACACACACAACTCTTCTCAGATAGTGAATTAGCAAAGAACTATCTCTCTGTGTGTGTGTGTGTGTGTGTGTGTGTGTGTGTGTGTGTGTGTGTGTGTCAGTGACACCTGTCGGCTTGTTAATATTCGAGTGTGATATTGTGTTACACTAAGGCTTTAGCAGATGGTGCACACGCCTTCTTCTGAGATAAACAGCATCATCAGAAGAGAAAGAGCGTGTCATTAAGAGTAATAGATCCCTCTAAACTGCTCTGCTCTTGTTCTTCATCCTTCTCCTTCTCATCTTAATACTCGTCCTCTTCATTCTTCTCTCTGCTTCTACTGCTTCATCTTTTTATTTCTCCTCTTCCTCTTTATTCTCCTCTCTGCTTCTACTGCTTCACCTTCCTCTTTTATAGTTTCTCTTGACTTCTTCACTAAAAATGAAAGTTTCTCTCTCTCTCTCTCTCTCTCTCTCTCTCTCTCTCTCTCTCTCTCTCTCTCTCTCTCTCTCTCTCTCTCTCTCTCTCTCTCTCTATCTCTCTTCCTTTCTCGCTCTCATTTTGACTCTTATATTTTTTGTGTATTTTTGTGTCTTTGTGGTTGTTGAACATCTGCGTTTGTGTTCTGAGCTTCAATCCGAAATAGCACAATGTTAAACTGTGTAATTGCATACTTGAGTTTTGAGAGAGAAAGAAAGGTGGAGGGAGGGAAAGATGTGAATTGTTATATACTGCATTTTAGTTATTACAAATCATTCCTTTACCTCTGTAACTGATCATATGTTTATACACACACACACACACACACACACACACACACACACACACACACACACACAGTTGACCGCAGTGTAATTGAGGACCAGCTGCCCAATTGTAATTACACATGAGCAAGAAAACTACATAATCAGACGAATTAAAAGAGAGAGAGAGAGAGAGAGAGAGAGAGAGAGAGAGAGAGAGAGAGATAAAAAAAGAAAGGAGAGAACTTAAAAAGAAGACATTTGTTAAAGGAGAAACAGTTTATGAAATGAATGAAAAACGGGTGTTTATATTTATTTTCCTGTATATTTAGTTATTTAATAGCAGCCGTGATGTGAAGCTCCTGCCTGAAGCTTGCATGTGGTTTCTTGTTTATATCTGCTCCAGATGTTGTAATAAATACACAGCTGTACAGCAGGTTGTGTTGATTATTTTTATTTAATGAAGCAGCTCAGCTTTTATTATATTGCTGAGGTCACCTGAAAACTATAAAACCCACTTTTTTACTCAGTCCGCTTTGATGTGCGTCAGGTTTGATCATGTTGAATTCTTTAAAAATAACAACAAAATGGTTGAACCAAAACTTTAAAAGTGGGCAAGTGGTGGCTCATTGGTTAGGGCCCAGCGTTACTAATCTGAAGGTTGGGGGTTTAAATCCCGGCATCACCAAGCTGCCACCATTTGGCCCTTGAATAATAATAATAAAAAAAAAAAGACTTTTATAAGAAAACTTTAATAGTACATATATTATAAACATGATATAAAATATAAAATAAAAAATAGTAGTATAGTAGCATAGTTTTCAAAAATAATTTATTAATTAACCTAGCAATGTCACTTTCTGCTCTCTTTTAAACGTAGATCTTCTTAAAGATCTCTTCAGAAAGGTCACATAACTGACACTGGAGGAGCCTTGAACTTTGTTCTGACTGCAGCGTGTGTCTATTAAATAAATAGAAATGAAGAAAGCATGAGAGAAAATTAGAAGTAAGGAATTTGATTAAAGATGTGTTTCTTATTTACACATTTAACAGTGTACCAGAACATGGTCCCCACCCCCACTGTCAAGAAAACATAAGAATAAAAATTCTCAAAAAAGCCCCTAATCACTATTCACATTTAGAACAGTCCTTCTCTCTATAAAACTTTCTTTTCGGCTTCTCCCGTTAGGGGTCGCCACAGCGGATCCTCCGCACGTTTGATTTGGCACATGTTTTACGCTGGATGCCCTTCCTAACGCAACCCTCCCCAATTTATCCGGGCTTGGGACCGGCACTAAGAGTGGCTGGGGATGGTTCCCTGACCATAACAAGTAGAAAATAGTCTCTGCCGCCATTATCACCATAACCAATCAGATCAGAGTTCCTGCCCCAATATGTCTTGTAAATAATAGAAATATGGAACAATAATTTCTATTAATAAATAAGGAAATGTATTGATAAATAAGGAATAAATATTGTCGTAACCTAAAATCTAAAACTAAATTACAGTGAGTGTGCTTGTGTGTGCGTGTGAGCGTGTGCTCTTTTGTGTGTGCTTGTGCTGGTGTGGGTGTTCTTTTGTGAGTGTGGGTGTGCTTGTGTGGGTGTGCTTGTGTGGGTGTGCTTGTGTGGGCGTGTGTGTTCTTGTGTGGGCGTGGGTGTTCTTGTGTGGGTGTTCTTGCGTGGGTGTGCTTGTGTGGGTGTGCTTGTGTGGGTGTGCTTGTGTGGGTGTGGGTGTGCTTGTGTGAGTGTGGGTGTGCTGGTGTGCTTGTGTGGGTGTGGGTGTGCTTGTGTGAGTGTGGGTGTGCTTGTGTGAGTGTGGGTGTGCTTGTGTGAGTGTGGGTGTGCTTGTGGGTGTGCTTGTGTGAGTGTGGGTGTGCTTGTGTGAGTGTGGGTGTGCTTGTGGGTGTGGGGGTGTGCTTGTGTGCTTGTGTGGGTGTGCTTGGGTGGGTGTGCTTGGGTGAGTGTGGGTGTGCTTGGGTGCGTGCGTGCTTGGGTGGGTGTGCTTGGGTGCGTGCGTGCTTGGGTGGGTGTGCTTGTGGGTGTGCTTGGGTGCGTGCATGCTGTTGTGGGTGTGCTTGTGTGGGTGTGCGCGTGCTTGTGTGTGTGCTTGTGTGTGTCCGTGTGTGTGTGTCCGTGTGTGTGTGTGTGTGTGCGCTTATTTGTGTGTGTGTGTGTGTGTGTGTGTGTGTGTGTGTGTGTGTGTGTGTGTTTGTGTGTGTGCGTGTGCACTTATATGTGAGCTTGTGTGTGTGTGCGCGTGTGTGCTTATTTGTGTGTGTGTGTGTGTGTGTGTGTGTGTTTGTGTGTGTGCGTGTGCACTTATATGTGAGCTTGTGTGTGTGTGCGCGTGTGTGCTTATTTGTGCTTATTTGTGTGTGTGTGTGTGTGTTTGTGTATGTGTGTGTGCGCACTTATTTGTGAGTGTGTGCGCACTTATTTGTGAGTGTGTGCGCACTTATTTGTGAGTGTGTGCGCACTTATTTGTGAGTGTGTGCGCACTTATTTGTGAGTGTGTGCGCACTTATTTGTGAGTGTGTGCGCACTTATTTGTGAGTGTGTGCGCACTTATTTGTGAGTGTGTGCGCACTTATTTGTGCTTGTGTGCGTGCTTGTGTGTGTGTGTGTGTGTGTGTGTGTGTGTGTGTGTGTGTGTGTGTAAGGACCCAGGTAAAAGGCTCGTATTCAGCAGCTGCCATGCGGATGCAAATCAGCTATCGAGTAACAAAAACAACAAAAAACAAAACAGGGCCCAAAGTCTGTCGGAGTGTAAACCGATCCCCGAGCTCCTGTCGGAAAAACAATAACAACCCAGGTTTCATCTCACACATGGGTTTAAAATCATATATAGTGAGGAAAATAAGTATTTGAACACTCTGCTATTTTGCAAGTTCTCCCACTTAGAAATCATGGAGGGTCTGAAATTGTCATCGTAGGTGCATGTCCACTGTGAGAGACATAATCTAATAAAAAAAATCCAGAAATCACAATGTATGATTTTTTAACTATTTATTTGTTTGATACAGCTGCAAATAAGTATTTGAACACCTGAGAAAGTCAATGTTAATATTTGGTACAGGAGCCTTTGTTTGCAATTACAGAGGTCAAACGTTTCCTGTAGTTTTTCACCAGGTTTGCACACACTGCAGGAGGGATTTTGGCCCACTCCTCCACACAGATCTTCTCTAGATCAGTCAGGGTTCTGGCCTGTCGCTGAGAAACACGGAGTTTGAGCTCCCTCCAAAGATTCTCTATTGGGTTTAGGTCTGGAGACTGGCTAGGCCACGCCAGAACCTTGATATGCTTCTTACAGAGCCACTCCTTGGTTATCCTGGCTGTGTGCTTTGGGTCATTGTCATGTTGGAAGACCCAGCCTCGACCCATCTTCAATGCTCTAACTGAGGGAAGGAGGTTGTTCCCCAAAATCTCCCAATACATGGCCCCGGTCATCCTCTCCTTAATACAGTGCAGTCCCCCTGTCCCATGTGCAGAAAAACACCCCCAAAGCATGATGCTACCACCCCCATGCTTCACAGTAGGGATGGTGTTCTTGGGATGGTACTCATCATTCTTCTTCCTCCAAACACGTTTAGTGGAATTATGACCCAAAAGTTCTATTTTGGTCTCATCTGACCACATGACTTTCTCCCATGACTCCTCTGGATCATCCAAATGGTCATTGGCAAACTTAAGACGTGCCTGGACATGTGCTGGTTTAAGCAGAGGAACCTTCCGTGCCATGCATGATTTCAAACCATGACGTCTTAGTGTATTACCAACAGTAACCTTGGAAACGGTGGTCCCAGCTCTTTTCAGGTCATTGACCAGCTCCTCCCGTGTAGTCCTGGGCTGATTTCTCACCTTCCTTAGGATCATCGAGACCCCACGAGGTGAGATCTTGCATGGAGCCCCAGTCCGAGGGAGATTGACAGTCATGTTTAGCTTCTTCCATTTTCTAATGATTGCTCCATCATACAAATAAATAGTTTAAAAATCATATATTGTGATTTCTGGATTTTTTTTAGATTATGTCTCTCACAGTGGACATGCAGCTACGATGACAATTTCAGACCCCTCCATGATTTCTAAGTGGGAGAACTTGCAAAATAGCAGCGTGTCCAAATACTTATTTTCCTCACTGTATAAAGTATACAAGATATTATTTTAGGTCGCAGGTATTCATGTAGAAATACTGTTCATGTGTCTGGTATGATCTCGTCTACAGATAAGATTAATCATCACACACACACACACACACACACACACACACACACACACACACACACACACACACATTCATGCCTCAAATTTCATTGGTCAGATGATCGTAACAAAAAATTAAAGGTCCAAACCTTTTTCAGTTCTAAAAACAAAGTTGTTTTAATGTAATATAGTTTTTTTTAATAATAAAATCATTTCATCACTCATTTATCTATGTATTATTTTATATGCATTAGCGATACAAAGTTTCTACATTATTTCCACGTCATTTTCATCGTTTATGCTGGAGAGGTTGTGTTTACCACAATGGTGTGTTTAAAGGTACACCAACCCCCCACCCAATACTCTGACAACTAAGAGCTTTAGAGCAGCATCAAATGCTGACAATGTCTATGACCATGAACAGAGTCATGGTGAAAGCATTTGTGTTCAGATATGACATCCATTTATTTATTTATTTATTTATTTATTTATTTATTTATTTATTTGATCATCGCTACTGTACTTTTTACAGGCCATTGTAGATTCTGGGAGGCAGAGCTCCATGAGTGTGTGTGAGTTGTTTGAATATACCATAAGATTATTAGATGTAGCAGTGATGAGCAGAGCCATGTGGTGACACTCGTGGGGTAACTTTCATCTTTTTTACTGTTTATAGTGAAACGTGTTTTGGCGTAGACGCTGCAGACGAGCTTGCGTTCCGAACTTTGTCAATCGGTTGTTTTACGACTAGGGACAGATCTTTTGTAGATTTTATTTTGTAATCCCACCTCGTACATGGAGCTCTGCGTCAGATCGGATTCGTACACTGGTGTCGTTACTGGATGATATGTGGAGAAGCGACGCATCTCCCGCTTGCTCTTTCACTCCGTAATCAAATAGAACAAGTCCAATTTCTGATTCTGCACCTGAGCTCCGGATTTATCGCCACGACAATCACGTGGGTGTCCGCTCTGCAGTCTTCACT
>NC_139581.1:1345617-1363117 GCF_946808225.1 Silurus aristotelis
AGATGAAGGTCAGTTTTAAAGTAACCAACAGGTTCATGTTGAACAAATCATAATTTAATTTTGATAACAAAGGGCTGATTTACATCAGTAACATCGACTCAATAACAAACAAGTCCTTCATCAGAAGACGACTGATGGCACCTGCAGCTTCTATCACCTGTAGCTTAAATCAAATATTTATTTATCGATCATCAGACGTCTGTTTGAAAGCTGCCAGCTGCAGGTTTCTTCACCACCTTCTTCCATATGGATCACTTTTCTGTTCTGATCTCAACAAGTCTGAGCAAAATACTGAGTAGGCACCAATCAGAGGCTGCATTTTTATGATGTCATCATGTAGAACTTCTTACAAAGTATTTTACAGTATTTTAAAACCACAAAAATACAAAACACCAAAGTATTTTGATTAATATGAAGCCGTTTTCATCAACTCTGTAAAATACCCACATCCCTGCTGATTATATACATCTGATTAATATAAATACATACATTCTTAACTTTCTCTCATTTTCATCCTCTATTTCTTCTTTCTCCTCAGTCTCTCTTTACTCTCCTCCATCTCTTATTACTCTCATACCTCATCCGTCTTCCCTATTTCCTCTTTCTCTCATATCTCTTCTCCATCTTTCTTTCTCCTCAGCTCTGATTTCTCTTTTTCTCCTTCATCTCCTATTAATTACTATTATTTATCTTTCTCTCTTAATCTTGCTTTTTCTGCAAAGACCTGGGCTTCCTCAACCCTGGTTGGGTTTAAAAACCAGAGGCCAAACCACAGGCTTCCTACAGCCAACTTTGGGGTTCCTTTGCATCCTGACTCTGCCCACCCTGGGACTGACTCTGCCCACCCTGGGACTGACTCTGCCCACCCTGGGACTGACTCTGCCCACCCTGGGACTGACTCTGCCCACCTTGGGCTCCAGTTGTCTTAACAGATTTTCCATTGCAGGTTTTTTAGAGGATCAACGTGTTAAATCAGATTTGATGTTGCGTTTGAGTTGTTATGAATTTCTCCATCACGTGATGCCTGTGCTCATGTTTGTAAACACATTGTGTCATTTCCTGTTGAGGAAACGTATCATTTCCTTTCACACACCTGTGCTTTCTTTCCTCACAGTGGTGTTTTTTTTTTTTGGTAATTATTATTTGTTCTTTTTTTTTTACACTTGTTTTTTTGTGTTGCCAAATTCCTCACCAGCATTTGTTCATGTTTTTCAGTTTGTGGTGTTTCTCAGCGTGTCTGCATCTGTTTCTTTGATTTATTTATTTCAAGAAAATCTTATGTTTGTCTGGTCAGCCCTCAAACACACACACAGAATCAGTCTGATTGTCTGTTCAAGAGTTTAGATCGGAGTGTGTTTTGTTCGTCCATATCATTTCTCATCTGCTCAGAAAATCAACCTCTGAGATCAGAATAAACCTCTGAGTTGTGTAATTCATGGAGATGTTCAGTCCTTCAGACTAACACAGTTTTACTTCTAGTCTCAACATTCCTTTTCAGCTTCATTTCTCTTCTATCTTATTTATCTCTCCTTTATCTCCCATTTATTTCTCATTTATCTTTTTTTTCCTCTCTCTAATCTCTCCATCTTTTCATCTCTCCTCTTTCTTTTCTCTTTATCTCTCATTTCTCATTTTTCCTTCATTTCTCCTTTACCTCATATTTACCTCTTCTTTATCTCTTTCATCTCCCCTCTATTTTTCTTTTATCTCCTATATTTTTCATTTCTCTGGTACATCTATTTTCTCTCCATTATTTCTCACTAATCTTATTTTTTTCTTTATCGTTCTTTTCTCTTCATCTCTCAAACTCTCCTTCATCTCTCCTTTTTCTTCATCCTTTTTTTCTCCTTTCTTTCATTTTTCCTCTTTTATCCTAGTTTCCTTTCTCTTCTTGATTTAGATTCTTTATCTCCTTCCTTCCTTCCTTCCTCTCTCTCTCTCTCTCTCTCACTGGTATCAGAAATACAGTTATACATGTAATAGTACAGAGTGGTAGAGTATACATTCGACTCTTCGTTTATTTTAACGCAGTGGTAAGAGGAAGTGGTGTATGACCCAGATAGGCTACACACACACACACACACACACACACACACACACACACACACACACACACACACACACACACACACAGAAACACGTGCAGTTCTCATTGCTGCAACAGAGAAGCTATTGAACTCTCAATAGTCTGATTGCATATGTGTCTGATCATATATTCATCTAATCATATACGCCTTATTATATACATCTGATTTTACTCTCATCCACCCCATGTCTCTCATTTCTTTCTCTCCATTTCTTCTCTATCTCCTCTTTCTTTCTTTCTTTCTTTCTTTCTTTCTTTCTTTCTTTCTTTCTTTCTTTCTTTCTTTCTTTCTTTCTTTCTTTCTTTCTTTCTTTCTTTCTTTCTTTCTTTCTTTCTTTCTTTCTTTCTTTCTTTCTTTCACATTTCTATCCTCTGTCTCATTTCTCACAATTTTCTCAGTCTTCTTTTTTGAACCTCCCTGCTCCTGCCCTTTTTTTCTCTTCATCTCTTTTTTGCTTTATCTTTCTCTCTCTCTATATTGTATTTTTTTCATTTAGCATTTTTCTCTGTTTTTTTTCTTTTAAGTTTTTATTTATTTTCTTTTTCAACACTGTGGGATGAATGAGGGATGAAAGCATCAGTTTTATCTGAAGGAAAGAAAAGAGATGAAGATTAATTTATAGGTTTTTTTTCTCCTCTTCTGCAGTAAGTTTGTGCAGTAACTGATGATCTGGTTGTAATGTTGATAAAAGTGCTGCTGAGAGACGCAACTCTTTATTATTTATTTACTTGGTTTGGCAGTAAACTCGTTCCTCTGAGGAATTATGGTGTGATGAGCGCCAACATTTTCACATCGACATCTGCCAGCACTAACACAATCACGCATGCAAATGTCTGTCACGCGTTACACTGATTAGCGTATCACTCGAGCTTGTCTTTTACCTCAGTTATACTACCTGACTGCTAACAGCTGTGTATTACCTACTACACTTGTTCTCTCTCTCTCTCTCTCTCTAGCTTTCTCTATCTGCCTTTCTCTTTGTCATGCTCTGTCTCTCTCTATCTGTCTGTCTCTCTTTCTCAGTATTTGATGGCAATTAAAATAATACATTGTAACAGTTTAGTACTAAAATAATACATTGTAACAGTTTAGTAAACAAGTACATCTACATTTATTTATAATTATAATTAATTAAATGCACACACAAGTAATGATCAGGTTTGGTGTGTGTGTTCCAGCAGTCCTACCCGGTTCCTGGCCTCAGTGATGAGGACTTCAACATTCCTCCCATCACCCCTCCCTCTCTCACCCACCTGGTGGACAACGAGTCCGGACCGTACCACCCGCTGTGCTCCCCTGCCCCTCACACGCTGCACCCATTCAGCATGCAGGGAATGGATCTGCCCAACATGACTGCCCCTGGACAGGACGCCAGCCTTCTCGGAAACTCCTCTCTCTCAGTGGTATGTTCCATTCCCCCTTTCTGTCCTATAAACACACACACACACACACACACACACACACACACACACACACACACACACACACACACACACACACACACACACACAGAACATAAAATTTATTAAGGCACTTTATTATTATTAACATTTGTGATCAACATTTGAACAGTTTACATTTTAAAAACAATTTTAAATAAAATGTCGGCTTGGTTGCATAATATATAAAATGATATTTTATTTAAATAATTTTTTTATAAAATAGAATAAATTAAATTAATGTAATACACTTTATTATATTGATTAAATTAATAAAATACATTAAATAAAAAAAAAATAGTTTGTTTATTTGTTAGATATAATTTTTGTAAAGTGAAACATCAACTTTTATTACAAAAAAATTCTTACATTATACTGTACCACATACATTTATACTGTATTAATGTAAATACTGTCTGGAATATCAGCAACAAGAGCAACAATTTCATTTTAAATATACTTTTTTTTAAATAACCATCCTTTTTCAGGCTCTAAACAAAATGAATTACATTTTATATCTTCTTCTTCTTCTTCTTTCGGCTGCTCCCATTAGGGGTCGCCACAGCGGATCATCCGTCTCCATACCACCCTGTCCTCTACATCTGCCTCTTTCACACCAACTACCTGCATGTCTTCCCTCACCACATCCATGAACCTCCTCCTTGGCCTTCCTCTTTTCCTCCTACCTGGTGGCTCCATCTTCAGCATTTTTCTACCAATATAATTCATGTCCCTTCTCTGCACATGTCCAAACCATCTCAATCTCGCCTCCCTCACCTTGTCACCAAAACATCCTACATGTGCTGTCCCTCTAATAAACTCATTTCTAATCTTGTCCATCCTCGTCACTCCCAACGAAAACCTTAACATTTTCAGCTCTGCTACCTCCAGCTCCACCTCCTGTCTTTTACTCAATGCCACTGTCTCTAATCCATACAACATCGCAGGTCTCACCACAGTCCTATAAACTTTCCCTTTCATTCTTGCAGATACTCTTCTATCACAAATCACTCCTGTCACTCTTCTCCACCCACTCCACCCTGCCTGCACTCTTTTCTTTACTTCTCTAACACACTCTCCATTACTTTGCACTGTTGACCCCAGGTACCTGAACTCCTCCACCTTCTCCACCTCTTCTCCCTGCAACCGCATCACTCCACTGCCCTCCCTCTCATTCACACACATGTACTCTGTCTTACTCCTACTGACTTTCATTCCCCTTCTCTCAAGCGCATATCTCCACCTCTCCAGGCTCTTCTCAACCTGCTCTCTACTCTCACCACAAATCACAATATCATCTGCAAACATCATAGTCCAGGGAGACTCCTGTCTGACCTCGTCCGTCAACCTGTCCATCACCACTGCAAACAGGAAAGGGCTCAGGGCCGATCCTTGATGCAGTCCAACCTTCACCCTGAACCAGTCTGTCGTACCTACTGCACACTTCACTGCCGTCACACTGTCCTCATACATGTCCTGCACCACCCTCACATACTTCTCTGACACACCTGACTTCCTCATACAATACCACAACTCCTCTCTCGGTACCCTGTCGTACGCTTTCTCTAAATCCACAAATACACAATGCAGCTTCTTCTGTCCTTCTCTATACTTCTCCATCAACATCCTCAAAGCAAATAAGGCATCTGTGGTGCTCTTCCTCGGCATGAAACCATACTGTTGCTCACAGATGGTCACCTCTTCTCTCAGCCTAGCTTCCACTACTCTTTCCCATAACTTCATGGTGTGACTGATCAACTTAATTCCCCTGTAGTTACTGCAGGTCTGCACATCTCCCTTATGCTTAAAGATCGGTACCAGCACACTCCTTCTCCATTCCTCAGGCATCCTCTCCCCTTCCAGAATTCTGTTAAACAATCTGGTTAAAAACTCCACTGCCATCTCTCCTAAACATCTCCACGCTTCTACCGGTATGTCATCTGGTCCAACCGACTTTCCATTCTTCATCCTCTTAATCGCTGCTCTCACTTCCTCCTTACTAATCCTATCTACATCCTGCTTCACCAACTCCACATCCTCCAATCTTCTCTCTCTCTGATTTTCCTCATTCATCAGCTGCTCAAAATACTCCCTCCATCTTCTCAACACACTCTCCTCACTAGTCAACACATTTCCCTCTCCATCCTTTATTGCTCTAACTTGCAGTACATCCTTCCCAGCTCGGTCCCTCTGCCTGGCCAATCGGTATAAATCCTTTTCTCCTTCCTTAGTGTCCAACCTCTTATACAGCTCCTCATATGCCTTTTCCTTGGCTTTCGCCACATCCCTTTTTACCTGCTGCCGCATCTCCTTGTACTCCTGCCTACTTTTCTCATCACTCTGTCGATCCCACTTCTGTTTTGCCAACCTCTTTCCCTTAATGCTCTCCTGCACTTCCTCATTCCACCACCACGTCTCCTTGTCTTGCTTTCTATTTCCAGATGTCACACCAAGTACTTTTCTAGCTGCCTTCCTCATCACTCCTGCAGTAGTTGCCCAATCATCCGGCACCTCTTCACCACCACCAAGCCCCTGTCTGACCTCTTCCCTGAACCTCACACCACACTCTTCATCCTTCAGTTTCCACCATCTTATTCTTCTTTCAATCCTTACTTTCCTCCTCTTCTTCTTCGCCTCCAAAACCATCCTACAGACCACCATCCGATGCTGTCTAGCTACACTGTCCCCCGCCAACACCTTACAGTCTACAATCTCCTTCAGGTTGCATCTCCTACACAGAAGATAATCCACCTGTGTGCACCTTCCTCCACTCTTATACGTCACCCTATGATCCTCCTTCTTCTTAAAATACGTGTTCACCACTGCCATTTCCATCCTTTTTGCAAAATCTACCACCATCTGCCCTTCCACATTCCTCTCCTTAAAACCATACCTACCATCACCTCCTCATCACCTCTGTTCCCTTCACCTACATGCCCATTAAAGTCTGCCCCAATCACCAATCGTTCTTTCCTAGGTACACCATCTACCACTTCATCTAATTCACTCCAGAATCTTTCCTTCTCCTCCATCTCACAGCCAACTTGTGGAGCATAGGCACTGATGACATTTATCATCATCCCTTCAACCTCCACCTTCACGATCATCACCCTATCAGAAACTCTCTTCACCTCCACTACACTCTTACTGTACTCTTCCTTCAGAATCACCCCTACACCATTTCTCTTTCCATCCACACCATGATAAAACAGTTTAAATCCACCTCCAATGGTTCTGGCCTTACTCCCTTTCCACTTGGTCTCCTGAACACACAGCATATCTACCTTTCTCCTCTCCATCATATCAGCTATCTCTCTCCCTTTACCCGTCATAGTACCAACATTTAAAGTACCAACCCGAACCTCTACTCTCCTACACTGCTCCTTTTCCTGCCGTCTCTGTAGACGTCTTCCTCCTCTCCTTCTCCTCCTTCGGCCAACAGTAGCCCAATTTCCACCGGTACCCTGTCGGCTAACGATACCTGTGGCGGTCGTTGTTAACCCGGGCCTCGACCGATCCGGTATGAAATTCTCATTTGTGATCCGCATATTTGATTTGGCACATGTTTTACGCTGGATGCCCTTCCTAACGCAACCCTCCCCATTTACCCGGGCTTGGGACCGGCACTAAGAGTGCACTGGCTTGTGCCCCCCTAATGGCTCGGTTGAATTACATTTTATATATTTCATTTTAATTACAAAGTTTTGGTTTGTTATTTTTAATTCACACGTTTTTATTTTGACTTTAGAAACACGATTTTCCCAAAAAAAAAAAAAAGAGATAAAAAAAAAAAAGATAAAAATAGTTAAAATTGGGGAAATGCCCTTCACGCTGTAAAATACGACTCTACACGCTGAGTCATAGCGCATTCAGACCTCTCATACAACTCACTGATTTTCCCTTCATCACTTTATCTCTCTCATTTACAGTCAATACTTACAATTTAATTCACACTCATTCATGTAAAATTCATGCAACCAAAGCACAAGATAAAAAATGAAATTCAAGATAAATGTACACAAATGCACAAGAATTTATATTGATTTATATACAAAATTTCATTTCTTTAAAATAAACAGCAGATAAACTAAGACAAACAAAGAACTCTAAATAAAGTTAAATTGACTGCTACTAATAATAACAAACCTACAAATATATTTCTGTAGAACATTTTATTGATTTAAAATGCAGCTTAAAAAGTCCAAATAAAACTAAAAACATATAAATTGTTTATTATTAATTGTTTGTTGTTTACTGTAAAGTCATCTATTAATAATTTACAGTGCAGTTTTAGAATAAAGTATCATATTTTATTTTATATAGAACATTTTAATTACATTAATTTATTTAAAGTTAATGAGCCAAGAACCAAATTATAATGAAAATATATAGAATTGATAAATATATAACATATATCATTATTTTAGACTTTAACTTTACACTGTGATAAAGATCACACGAATATAGTATTTGCATTTATTTAATCAAAATTAGAATACTTAATTTACCTGCAGTTGCTCACAGTGCAATTAAAGTAAATGAAGTCAAATAAAAAAAAAAATTTTCAACAAAACATACATATTAAGCTACATAGTGTGTGTGTGTGTGTGTGTGTGTGTGTGTGTGTGTGTGTGTGTGTGTGTGTAAATAAAGAAAAAACTAAAGCAAAAGCAAGCCCACTGATAAATGATCAATGATATTTATTTATATACCACATTTCAAACAATTTAAAATGAAAATTAAAAATTAAAAAATAAAATAGTAATAATAGTATAGTAAAATAGTAAAATTCTAAAAGATATCTGTCAAGTTGAAGAATAAAATAAATATAATTAGAATCTAAAAGATAAACTGTGATGAAGTAAATGATTTAAAGCTCAGTGTATCACGTGACTGATGAGCTACTTTTCATTATATTTTAAAGCTCTGGCATGAAGAATCTGATGTTGGATCTATGATGATCTCAGGTGTTGTGCTATTTTACGAGTTGCTCAGTAGCTCCTGGTTGCTCATGTTAGTTCTCACTCTCCAGTGTTTTGTATTGATTTAATAATTTATGATCACACTCTTGATGTCACCCAAATGAGGATGAGGTTCCCCTTTTGAGTCGGGTTCCTCTCAAGGTTTCTTCCTCATAACATCTAAGGGAGTTTTTTATTGCTGGTCGTCTCAGTCTTCATCATCAGGGATAAACACATCATTCCCTTTAATTCTGTAAAGCTGATTTGAAACAGTGTCCATTGTGAAAGTTCTATAAACATGAACTTGAACTTATATCATGTATAGAAAAAAAACTAAAGAGAGAATCTTGCTCATTTTGTCATCTTGTTGATAAATGTGTTATAAAGTGAGATGAGTGTGTTTATAAAAAGTGAACGTTCCTCACACATAGCAGGAGAAACTGCATTATTGCAGAATGCGATGGTATTAGTGCAGGAATTACCCTTTAAACACTAAAGACGAAATGTCGCGCATACGCCGTCCACTCATCACGTAATGAGTGAGTTCAGGAGAAACGAAACTTTCAGTACACTCTCTCACACACACACACACACACACACACACACACACACACGTCTCTTATATTTTATATCTTTGTGTGGTAGAGCTTGGTATCTGTCTATCAGCCTTTCTATCTAGAGGTCTGATTTCTTTCTTTCTTTCTCTCTGTCTGTCTATCTAACTATCAGCCTTTCTGTGGATAATCTGTCTGTTTGTCTGTCTATCTATTGATGTCTGTCTGTTTGTTTTTCTTTCTCTTTGTCTGTCTGTCTAGAGGTCTTTCTTTCTCTGTCCCTATTTGTCCTGTTTGCCCTGTTTCCAAAAACATAAAAGGACATCGAACTTAGAAATATATACATTTCACTGCTTAATAATAATGATGATGATAATAATGATGATCTTGATGATAATAGAGATAGTGTTGAGAATGAGACGGTGAGTATTTGAACAGTTGAGTGTATTCTGCATGTCTGAGTAAATCTGTAGTTAAAGTGATGATCCTCTCTGTAGTTTCACTGCTGGAGGATCCTGGAAGAACTTCATAGAGTACATCTACTGTACATCATCTCTGGACCTGCTGATTAAAACTAATCTCAAAATAATAAACTTCGTAATAATACATTTGATCTGATGCTTGCATGAACCAGGTGAAAAACTCCAACCAGACTGCGCTCTAAAGCACAGTGGAGACTGAGGCTGGGTTTCCTTAAGTCGTGTTAAGCTGATGAGGAAATTGCAGAAGAGTTTTTTTCTGTTGGATAATGACTCAAAAGCACCATCACCTATAAACCCTATTAGAGCACTGTGGGATGGTGTGGGGAAGACTGTAGCAGATTTTCTATGCTCTTGTGTGGTAGAACTAAATGTTTTGTTGGTTGAAACATTGAGGAAACTTCCACCTCAACTGGTACAGAGGTGAGGAGATCTTTAATGAAAACCTTTTTGAGATACTGTTCAGTTTCATCTGTGATCCTTATCTGAGTCCAACACACATCACAAAATATACAGAGAGATACATAGATGGATGGATAGAGATAAATAGATAGACAAATGGATGGATAGAAGGACAGCTCGACAAATAAATGGATGGATGGACAGCTCGACAAATAAATGGATGGATGGACAGCTAGACAAATAGATGGATGGATGGATGGATGGATGGATAGATGGATAGATAGATAAGCAGTCAGACAGCTAGAGAGAGAGAGAAAGAGACCTACTGACCGACCTATTGATGATATAAAAAAAAAAAAGCCAGATATATAAATTGATAGATGGATAAATAAATACTGTAGATAGATTAACAGACAAAACATGCAGGTAGAGATAACGGTAAACAGATGGATAGACAGATTCAGAGAGGTATTTAAAGGTTTATGGATCGATATAAATGACACTTTCATAGGCACTGAATTAAAATAAAATAAAGGACAAAGGAGTGCGAGTTCGCACCTTCAGCGTGGTTATGATTACAGAAATGTCATAATATCGTTAAGGTGTTAGGAAAACATGAGCTCCAGCCTCTTTCACTCTGACTCGCATTCGAGTCTCTGACCCTGAGGTTTACCACACACACACACACATACACACACACACTCACACACTCAGCTAAGTGAGTTTCATTTCTCCAGAAGTGATTTATGAGAGACGTTTCACACTGTGGTGAAGAACAAAATGCGGATAAACGTGAGATCAAGCATTTTTAATAGTTTTTTGAGAACTGGCATGTATCGGCTTCCTGTGGGATTCTCTGCCAAGTTTGATTGACACGTCATCTGTAAATATTTTAATCATGAGGATAATCTCATTACTGTTATAAAGCAGGGACTGGAGTAAGGAAACTCACACGGTTATTTCCCGCCTTGATTAAAATTCCAAACTTCAGATTTTTTTTTTACATCGTTTTTTATTCGGTACCTCTGAATATCCTTTTCTGTACTTTGCTGTACTTTTTTGCGTTGGAGTTTCTTGAAAATGAAGTGAGCTGATCAGAAATAAACTCCTTAACGCATTGCTGGAATTTTTTTTCTTGATAATTGTTGCTGTTACTGTAGCATTGACACCTCAGTGAAGTTTTATATCCGGTGTGCTTTCAGACATTTCAAATCAAATCAAATCAAATTTTATTCATCACATACACATACATACAGGGTACGACATGCAGTGAAATGCTTTATACGACGGTCCGGCATGAGGGAATAGGATGGGGGAAAAAGAAAGAAGGCAGATAAATAATATGAGGTATAAAAGAACTATATAAAATATAGAATATAAAGATATAAAAGATATACAAAGATCTATAAATGTAAATATACAAAAAAATGGCAGTAACCAGTGAACAGTAACAGTAAAACAATGTGTAACAGAGTGAGTGAACAGTAAGCAGTAAACAATGTAAACAGTAGACAATATTTGTGGTGGGTTGTCCATAACGTGTTCGTGTGCGGTATGGTGTGGTGTAAAGGTCCGTAAAGAGTTTAAAGTGTCATGGTGCAAAAGGTGAGATATGTATAGAGAAGAAGTGTGATGATGGAGAGAGTGGGCCAGTTTTTAGATCCTGGGTGTTTCCTGATTTAAACTCCGAATAGCCTACGGGAAGAAGCTCCTCCTCATTCTCTCTGTGTTCGCTTTCAGGGAGCGGAAGCGTTTCCCCGAGCGCAAAAGAGAAAAGAGTCCATTTTTGGGATGGCTGAGGTCCTTCATAATCTTCCTGGCTCTGGTCCGGCACCGCGTGCTGTAAATGTCCTGCAGGTTAGGAAGCTCGGTGTGGATGGTACGTTCAGCTGAACGCACCACCCTCTGGAGGGCTCGTCTGTCCTGCATGGTGCTGTTCCCGAACCAGGAAGTGATGCTACCCGTTTTATAAATAAAATGATATTTTAATAAATTTAATTTCAATAAAATTTTTATTTTAATTAGAAATTTACAGAAGACTGTCAAAAGTATTGGGAAACCTGGATTTTTTTATTTATTTTTATGCCCATTTGTGGTTCCTCCCCAAACTGTTAGCACAAATTTAGAGGCACACAATATTACAGGACGTCTTTGGAAGAATTTTCCCCTCACTTGAACTAGGAGACCCAAAACCTGTTCCAGCATGACACAAAAGCCAGCTTTATGAAAATATGCATTACATGGGTTGGAGTGGAAGATCTCCTGCTATAGAGAACTGACCTTAACCCTATTAAACACTTTTGGAAGAAATAAAAATGCTGACTGAACCCCAGGCCTCCTTATCTTCTTACCTACACCAGTACCTGACTTTACTTAACACCCTTGTGTCTAAATGAATCTACAAGATATCTCCACAAGCACATGCCAAAATCCATTAAGTAGGATAACGGTTTCTCAGGTGCAACACCACAACACTCCTCATCACAACTCAACGCTGTATTAAACCCCTGATCATTACATATCAGTGTCCTCTTCTCATTTCTGCCACAGAAACGTAACTCGCAGCTGTAGCTCTGTAGAATTCTGTCTATCAGGCTGCTGCAAATAACACTGTTGTGTTTACAAAGACAAAAACATTATTTTAAACAATAGTGTGATTTTAAACACTTAACACACTGGAGTGTGAGTATCTTTAATCCGTTGTGTGTGTGTGTGTGTGCGCACACGCATGAACACATCAGCAGCACACACTCAGTAAGACTGAGAGTGAGATTATGAGTAAATTCTCTCCCAATATTCTGCTCAATATCACACTGTTACTGCAATTTAGAAATTTCCCCACTGTGGGACACATAATGGTATATCTTAATTTCAAAGGAGTTTGATAATGAAGCTGTCTCTGTCTTTTCTCTCGGTTTGCCTGTCTGTCTGTTTCTCTGACTGGCTCTGTCTATATCTATCTCTGTTTCTCGGTTTCTCTTAAATTCAATTAATTTAAATTCATGTTTATTTGTATTGCACTTTTCAAATCAATCAAATCAAATTAAATTATATTTGTCACATACATACAGAGTACAACATGCAGTAAAATGCTTTATATGACTGTTTGGCATAAGGAAATAGGATGGGGGGAAAAATAAAACCATGAAAAAGTAGGCAGATAAATAAAGAGTATAAACTATGTAAAATATAAAGTATATAAAGATATAAGAATATATGAGGAAAAAGTGTATATACAAGGAATGCTTATGGATACAAGGAATGCTTATGGATACAAGGAATGCTTATGGATACAAGGAATGCTTATGGATACAAGGAATGCTTATGTACAGTAAACAGTAATCACATAAGGTTTATGAGCATCTGATGAGCGGTCTGTATGCTGGAATTAACATAACAGAGCTGTGGTCTGAGTATCCGAGATGGGGGCGGGGCTCCGCACAATACGCGCCGGGGATGTTTGTGTAAACAAGATCCAGCGTGTTCGCTCCTCTCGTTGCAAAGTCCACATGCTGATGGAGTTTAGGAAGCACAGTCCTAAGATTCACATGGTTGAAATCTCCGGCGATAATAAACAATCCGTCGGGGGTAGCATTCTGCAGGTCGCTAATAGCGCAGTAGAGTTCACACAGTGCCTTCTTAGCATTAGCGCTGGGAGGAATGTGACAGGACCAAGGCAGGTCCTGTGTGATGTGAACACCTAGGTACCGGAAACTGTCCACTCTCTCCACTGGGTTCCCCGTTGATGTTTAGCGGTTGGTATGACCGCTCCTGCTTCTTGCTAAAGTCCACTATCAACTCCTTAGTCTTGCTGACGTTCAGGAGAAGGTTGTTCTCCTGGCATTATCTCTCCAGGTTTTTAACCTCCTGTAAGTAGGCCGTCTTGTCGTTGTTGGAGATCAGGCCCACCACAACAGTGTGAATGAATGGTGGAGTCGTATGTGTACAGTGAGTACAGCAGGGGTCTCAGAACACAAACCTTGGGAGCTCCAGTGCTGAGGGTGTGGGTGGATGAGGTGTGTTTTCCCATCCGTACGGCTTGTTGTCTGTCTGTCAGGAAGTTAGAGATCCATTGACACAGCGGCAGGCTGAGTCCCAGGACCTCCAACTTAGAGGTGAGTGTGGAGGGAATTATTGTGTTAAATGCTGAACTGTAGTCCACAAACAGCATCTTTGTATAATTCCCTTTTCTGTAGTCAAGTCAAGTTTATTTCTGTAGCGCTTTTCACAACAGACATTGTCTCAAAGCAGCTTTACAGAAATCGACAGTCAAGGTGAATGGTGTGCATTTATCCCTGATGAGCAGCCTTGGAGACTGTGGCAAGGAAAAACTCCCTTAAGTGTTATGAGGAAGTAACCTTAAGTCCAGGTGGCTCACCGTAGTGTGGAGGAGATGAGCAATGGCGTCCTCAGTAGAACAGTTCTGGCGGTACGTGAACTGTAAAGGATCCAGTGTGTCTGGTAGTGAGGCAGTGATGAAGTCTCTGACCAGTCTCTTAAAGCACTTCATCACTACTGAGGTCAAGGCTACGGGGCGATAGTCGTTGAGGCAGGCGGGCTGGGGTTTCTTTGGGACAGGAACAATGGTGGATGTGGACAATGTTCATTTAACAATGAACATTGTCTTAAAGCAGCTTTACACAGATAATGTGGTGATAAAGAATGAATAAGTTCTTTATAATTGTAAGTTCGTCCCTGATGCTCAAGTCGGTGGCGACTGTGGTGAAGGAAAAACTCCCCAAGATGTTATAAGGAAACCTTGAGAGGAACCAGACTCAAGAGAGAACCTCGTCCTCATCTGTTTGAATTTATTAGTGCTAAACGATGCTGAGGTGCAGTGATGGTGATCAGATGCAAACTGTAGTCCTGAGTCAGAGTAGCAGACTGTTGACATTAAGTAGAGTCCAAATCCTCAGAGTTTTACTGACTCAACTCGACTAAATAAATACGTTTTCATCCTCGACTTGAACACTGAGACTGTGTCTGAGTCCCGAACACTGGTTGGAAGGTTGTTCCATAACTGTGGGGTTTATAAGAGAAACATCTGCCCCCTGCTGTAGTCTTCATTATTTGAGGTACCAACAAATATCCTGCACCTTTTGATCTAAGTAGGCGTGGAGGATCATCCTGGTACAGAAGTTCACTCAGATACTGCGGCGTGAGAGCGTGCTTTATACGTCAGTAGTAGTATTTTATAATCAGTGTGAGATGTAATTGAGAGCAGTGTAGATGATTAAAACAGGGCTGATGTGCTCATATTTTCTAGATCTAGTGAGGACTCTTGCTGCTGCATTCTGAACTAACTGAAGCTTATTTCTGCACTTACTCCAACACCCAGACAGTAAAGCGTTACAGTAGCCTAATCTAGATGTTACAAAAGCATCTACTAGTTTTTATGCATCCTGTAACATCATATTTCAAATTTTAGCAATATTTCTAAGGTGAAAGAAGGAGATCCTGGTGATATTATTCTCGTGAGCCTCAAAGGAAAGACTCGGGTTAATAATCACACCAAGGTCTTTGACTGCTGTACATGCTGAAACAGAAACACCATCCAGAGATGCTACGGAATCGGAACGATTACTTCTAGCTGCATGTGGTCCTAGTAAAAGTACTTCTGTCTTATCTGAGTTGAGCAGAAGAAAGTTATCAAGCATCCACTGTCTAATGTCCTTTACACACTCCTCAACATTGTTAAGCTGATCTCTCTCACCTGGCTTTGCTGAAATATACAGCTGTATATTTATATATATAAGCAAGCGAATACCATGTTTATGTATGATTTCACCCAGAGGCAGCAGATATAAAGAGAAAAGCAGTGGGCCTAAGACATATCCTTGTGGAACACCAAAATTTACCTTACAGTGTGGAGAACTCACCATTTACATCAACAAACTGATAGCGATCAGTCAAATAAGACCTGAGCCAGGAGAGAGCTGTTCCCTTAATTCCAACAATGTTCTCCAGTCCAGCAAGCAGAAGATGATGATCAATGGTGTGAAAAGCTGCACTGAGGTCGAGCAAAACAAGTAAAGAGACAAAACCCTGATCAGAGGCCAATAACAGTCATTTACCACCTTAACTAGTGCCGTCTCTGTGCTATGATGAGGCCGAAATCCTGACTGATACATTTCAAAAATTTTGAATCTGTTTGTCTGTTTTGGAGACAAAAGTAGTTAAATAGGTAGACAAACATTTTTCAAGTTTTACATCGTCATGTGACCCACTGATTTAGTTTTTCAAACTTTTTACAGTTGTCCATATTTTATTTATTTCTGTTTTGTTTTTGTTGTATTTTTTTATCTGCCTTTTGTTTTTTTTTGTTAGTTTTTTTAAACCTGGGTGGTGTTTCTTAGGTAAAAAAATGTTTTTATGTACCTTTTTTTATTTCTGATTTACTCAAGTCTGTGTGTGTGTGTGTGTGTGTGTGTGTGTGTGTGCCTGTCTGTCTGTTAATTTTCTTTAATAATAATCATTTTCATTATTACTTTAAAAGCCCGGGTTTGAAGAGAGAAATTCACCCGAGTGGGTCTTTTTTTCCAGAACCCTGAGAGATTTTTCTGATACACAAAAGCCATTTGTTCTTTTCACCTTAATGTTCTCGACGCTCTGAGAACATCCATCCATTTAGAGGGACTATGAATTACGGTTGCCAGGCAACGGGACAGAGAGATTGTAGTTGCGGTGGAGATTGGAAGAGCGAGCTGATGGAATTAATTTTTTGTTCAGTATTGGTCTGTTGGAGCTGCACAGTGAGACTCATGTCTCTGCTTTCCTTCACTTGATTTACGCTTCTTTAAAGGGCCTTTTGGCTGTGATTTTATTTTTTCCCAGTACATACATGGACAAGTAGATATTAATTCCAGACAAATGTAATATAAATTTAATTCTTCATCCAGATAAAAGGGCGTGTCTAAATTAGACATGGGTGTGCCATAAATTTTAACAAGTGGGTGTGTCTTATTTAGACAGATGGACATGTCTTTGATCAGAACGAGTGCAAAAATGTGTAAACCTGTTTGTTTTTATGCTAACTGTAGCTGTCTGAGAGTGCGCTCTCTCTCTCTCTCTCTCTCTCTCTCTCTCTCTCTCTCTCTCTCTCTCTCTCTCTCTCTCTCTCTCTCTCTCTCTCTCTCTCTCTCTCTCTCTCTCTCTCTCTCTGTGTGTGTGTGTGTGTGTTTGACACAGTGAGGAAACAGAAAGACCTTTCTGTGTGTGTGTGGTTTCTGAGCTGTAACCACAGTCAGGCTGCAGTTTACCTAAAAACACAAGCATGGATATGAAAACTGCAGTTGTTGCCCCATGTATATTTGTGAGCTTTTGGACGATAGAATGAAGATTAAAATGCCCCGTGTTGTAGCCCTGCAATGGTCACGGGTGTAGAACAGGGCTGAGGGTTTGGGACGCTCTGGAAACTCACTCCAGTTACACAGCGTATCAGCGAGCAGAGCTTTTATTACTCACCGCAAAAACAATGGGCGCCAGCACTTATGCTATTTATACTGCTTTAATGGAAACAGAAGGATGTGAGAGCGGCTCTGAAGTGACACACACATTACTCTCTCTCTCTCTCTCTCT
>NC_139581.1:1365617-1424293 GCF_946808225.1 Silurus aristotelis
TTTTTTGCATTGTCATAAAATAAATTAGAGAATTTAATTAATTATATTTGTATATCATTCAATATAACAGAATTATATAAGATGCTTGTGTTTGCATTTGTAATTTATTCATTCTTGGATTGTTTCTTAATTAATTTTATCTTTTTAATATTTACCCTATATATTTATATGTATATATTTGTTGATTCTTCCATTTTTTTTATCTGTATATTTTCATCTTAAATACTTTTTTACTAATTTAATTTTTAAATCCATACAATTAGTTTTTTTTTCTTACTTTCTTTCTTGCCTTTGTTCTTTCTCTCTGTTTGTCTGTTTTTTATTTTCTCATTTTAATTTTATTATTGTTTTACTTTTTTAATTAGCAGCATTAGTCATCTCATATATCTGTCTGTCTGAAATGTACATATCTAGTCTTTTTTTAGTCTCACACACACACACACACACACACACACACACACACACACACACACACACACACACACACACACACACACACACACACACACTGTGGTTTCAGGTGACTGAAGTCGTTTGTTTAAGGGTTTAAGTGAAGTGTGTTCTGTAAGATTAGTGTGTGTGTGTCTGTGTGTGTGTGTGTGTGTGTGTGTGTCACCTGTCCAGCCCCACCTGTCAGGAGCATTGTGGGAAAACAATAGCAGGTGTGTGTGCGTTGAGGGGTGAGTTTCAGCTCACCTGCTGCTGTGGGTGGTGTCGGGTGACGCCCCACACAGGAAGTGATTTTCCCTCAAGACAAACAGGAAGCAGGAACACGCCCATAGTTTAAAGGTCAGGGTCAGGGTACAGGTGTGGGTTTAACCTGTTTTGTGTTCCTCCTCCTGCAGATGCAGCAGATGGTGAACTCAGATTCGCGATACGGCGGTCGTCCTCACGGGGACGCTCTCAGACCCAGATTGATGTCAGGAATGGTTCCTCAGGGTCAGCTGACCCCTGGCAACCAATCACAGCTTGGCACTCAGCCGGTCATGAGTGGGAACGGTGGGAATAACGGGAACAGCGGTGCTCGCGGATCACCTTCTCCTCCAGAAAGCAAGTCAGCCACGCCCTCTCCTTCCAGCTCTGTCCATGAGGATGACGCAGATGAGGCTGTGAAGGTCAGAATCTGTCTGTTTCACTCACACACACACACACACACACACACACACACACACACACACACACACACACACACACACACACACACACAGGTGCACACAGATGTATGGATATATCCATGCAAATACACACAAACCTGGATGCACAATTATGTACATATGAAAATGTTTGCATACACACTCACACACACGTAAATTTATATGCACGTGCAGTCATGGTTTTACATACTCTGTGTTTTATATACAATTTTTTTTTCTTTCTTTCTTTTCTTTCAGAGTGGAGCAGAGAAAAGAGCAGCTACAGATGTGGCAAAAAAACCCAAAACTCCCAAGAAGAAAAAGAAGAAAGACCCGAATGAGCCTCAGAAACCTGTCTCAGCATACGCTCTGTTCTTCAGAGACACACAGGCTGCCATCAAGGGGCAGAACCCCAATGCCACCTTTGGAGAAGTGTCCAAGATCGTGGCCTCCATGTGGGATGGCCTGGGGGAGGAGCAGAAACAGGTTCCTCAGACATAATTTTTATCTTTTAATTTATATAATATATATATATATAATTATTTTTTTTAATTATTATTATTATTATAATACCCATTCTTTCCTTAACTCTTAGTGCTCGATCTCTAGCTCTTGATCCCAAACCTCTGTGCTCTATTGTCGACTAAATAATCCCAATACACTAATTCCTCACCCCAATCAATGCCTTACCATCTAATCTCCACTTAAGTACTGACTTGTAGGCTTTAATGCTGTCCCCATAACCCCATTCCCTTAATCTCTATTCTTTAACTTTCTCTAATCTTCTTCTTTAATTTCTAATGCCATTATTTAATCTTAATCCCTAATCCTTATCCACCAACCTCTATTTCCTTATGCCTAAACCCTAGTTCCTTAATCCCTAACCCCTACCCCCTGTCTTTTAATTCCTACCTAAATCAACCCCATCCCTGAGTCTATTCCATAATCTATAAACATAAATCCCAAACCTCTAATACCTTAAAACTAATCTTAATCCTGTATTCCCAAATGGTTTAATTTTTAACCTCTAATTCATAGCCCCTAAATCCCGTCTCATAATCCCTATCCCTTCATTTTTAATCCTCATAATCTCTATTCTCTAACCTATAACCCTAAATTCCTCTTAATAATCCATATCTCATGATCTCTACCTCTAATCCCTGTTTCATATTCTCTAATCCCAGATCTCTGTTTCATAATCCCTTCCTCTAAACGTTATACTGAGGTGTATGTGGATAGTTGTGGGTTCTTGTCCTCTGATGAAGCTCTGTTCATAGAATCTTTATAGGTTACACCCAAAGAGCTGAAGACCCCTTTTTTTTCTAACCCTGAACCAACAGGTTCTCTGGAGGTATAACGGTTCTAACGTTTTATATGGAATTCTAGAGCATTCTCTTAAAAAAAATGTAAATAAAGAAAGAGGGTAAATTATAAAAAACATGAAAATGAAAAAATGTTGTGGTAATAATATATAAAATATTAATGTTATTTTAGCAAAAATGTGTGTGTGTGTGTATTTTTATAATTTGAGAGTTCATTATTAAAACTGAAAACGGATTGTTCAGATGTTGGTTTTCGACATTTCCCCCTTTTTTTTTGCGATCATCACGTTCAAAATGCAAATCGAGCAGTAGCTGTGTAGAGGGACGGCCCCTGAGCGTGAAAAAAAAACGTAAACAGTAAAAAGTAATGACACCATTTTTACCCAGAAGGTAAATTTTTTTTACTCGCTCAGGGGAAGTAAAAACAAAAAAAATAACAAGAACGTTATCTTGAAACCGTGCAACACCCAGCAAGCAGGCACGTGTGTGTTCTTCATGAGTTTTGTTGTGGTTGGGTTTGATTTTGCACGAAAAGGAAACACACTGATGTTAGATAAGGTTTGTTTTAAGTGTGTGTATGTATGTTTTTCAGTTTTGCGTGTCACAGTATCGTCTCGTATCATCACACATATATATATATATATTTCACCACTCCTTTAAATGTGTAGCAGTGTCTTATTCACCATCTCCATCAGACAGAAATATGATTTCATCAACCACACTGATGCGTTAGATGTCTCCTGGTGAAGCCACTCCATCATCATTTAGACGGATACAATAAACATAAAAAACAATTAAAAGTGGACAGGCGAATCTCATTATAAACTGTGTGCTATTGTCTGTAGCTCTGTAGCTACATCATGATTTCCATCAGGTGTGTTTAGACTGCGCTAAGAGGTGTGGCTTGGCGTATTTTTGGCGTAAGCACTTTTATATGTGGCTCTGGACAAGGGCGTCTGCTAAATGTCGCAAATGTAAATGTCGAATGTTATTGGCTGATTCGGTTGTTTGTGTTCATCTCAGTTGTATAAGAAGAAGACTGAGACTGCAAAGAAGGAGTATCTGAAACAGCTGGCCGCATACAGAGCCACGCTCGTCTCACAGGTATTTATTTTTTTAAAGTTAAACTGATTTGTAAAGTTTTTTTCTAGCTTTCATAACAGGAATCAACACAAGTGCTTTATGTTCTACACTTCAGGGTTCTAGATATTCTTAGGGTCCCCTGTATCTAAGGTTGAGCGTTTATGCTGTATGTCTGATGTTTCTGCAGAGTTACAGTGAGCCGGGTGATGTCAAAGTGTCCCAGGCGTCCCAGATGCTTGGCCCTAAACCCCCGTCATTCCAGTCACATCCTGGGCTCTACATGGCTCCTCCTTACTCCCAGCAGCCCCATCTGTCCCCCATGCAGCACGGACTGGCCCGGGGAGGCACCTCAAGGCCCGGCTCTAACCTCACCATGGGCAACATGGCGGCCACGACGCCTCCTCCACTTCAGATCAGCCCCCCGCTGCACCAACACATCAGCCTGCAGCAACAGATGGGCAGCCATAGCATGCCCCTGCACTCTCCGTCTATGGCCCAGGTGACCACACACGCGCAAAAACCTAAATATGTTTGACCTAAATTATAGTACTGTCACAGCAGATTAGCCAATGACTTAATTCTACATTCTATATTCTATAAAACTGTTTGAATTTGAATTAAATAGTTACAATAAATCCATAATCTTATGGATTTAATGTAACTATTTAATTCAAATTCAAAAATTTTTCATTACATACACGTACATACATAGTACTACATGCAAGTCAAATGTATTTCTATTGCACTTTTTACAACAGACATCGTCTCAAAGCAGCTTTACAGAATGTTAAGACTTAAGGTGAATGGTGTGTGTTTATCTCTGATGAGCACCGTGGTGACTGTGGTGAAGGAAAAACTCCCTCAGATGTTATGAGGAAGAAACCTTGAGAGGAACCAGACTCAAAAGCAGAACCTCATCCTCATTTGGGTGACATCAAGAGTGTGATTATAGTCTTTAAACACTACAGAACACTGGAGAGTGAGAACTAACATGAGCACTGGAGTGTGTGATTATGACTGATGTTCTTTCTACAGTCTTCTACAGTCATTATGGTTATAAAACTAGGAGCTACTGAGCAACTCATAAAATAGCTCAACATCTGAGATCATCACAGATCCAACACCAGCTTCTCCATGCCAGAGCCTTTAAACACTCAAAGAGGTCCAGTGTCCAAACTCCACATGAAGTGGAATCCATTTGGCACTGGTACGTCTCTAGATGGTTCTGGATGTTTGCAGGCATCTACTTCTTTAAAGGTCCACAATCTTCTTGAGGTGGGAGGTGACTGGAGCTGAAGGAACCTCAGGAAGCCTCGGGATGGGGAGAGAAAGAGAAGCAGTGGAGAGGAATGAGCGTAGCTGCTGTTCATGAACTCGCTAAAAACATACGTCTTTAATCTGCACTTAAACTGGGTGAGCGTGTCTGAACCCCGAACACTGTCATGAAGACTGTTCCAGAGTTTAGGAGCTAAATGTGAGAATGATCTACCACCTCTAGTGGACTATTCTAGCAACTACTAGAAGTCCGGAATATTGAGATCTCAGGAAGTTTAACGGATTGTAGCGTGTTAAAAGATGCAGTAAAATCCTTTATACGACTGTTCAGGATTTAAGTACAAAAGGAATAGAATTTAAGGATATAAAATAAAATAAATAGAAAAAAAATAGAACAAATAAAATGAAGTAGATCAATAAAAAGTATAAAATGTATATTACAGATCATCAGTGCTGTATTGCATTTCAGTGAAGGATTAAATTATCAGTGCAGGATTACCGCTGCAGGATTATAGATTACTGCTGCAGGATTATAGATTAACATTCAGGATTACAGAATAACAGTGCAGGATTAAATTATCAGTGCAGGATTACAGATTAACAGTTCTGTATTACAGTTTATCATTGCAGGATTTCAGATTAACAGTGCAGGATTGCACATTAACATTGCCTTATCAAGCAGGTTACATTTTATCAGTGCAAAACTATTGATTGTTTGTGCTGGATTACAGATAAACACTAGTTTTACAGATTAACAGTGCAGGATTACATATTTCTTCAGTGCAGGATTACAGATTAACACTATAGTATTACAGATTATCAGTGCAGGATTACAGATTATCAGCAGAGTTTAGTGCATAGCTGTAAATGTAGAGTGTCCGTAGCTCGGCTATTTGTGGTTTTCTGCACTTTATACACACACACACACACACACACACACACACACGCACGCACTCAAAGGACTTTTCTTTTGGAAACGATTAGCGCTCCTTACCACCAGTGTGTTGAAATACAGGAGTTTGTAGAACTCTATTTGTCTTTTCTCAGCTAAATCTAACACATTGTGATAGCAAGTGTGTGTCTTGTTAGTGGGACCTTTTTCCATGATTTTATGAAAGACATGCTCTGAAACATCTCCACATTTCTCTACACATCTCCACATTTTTTCAATTGAAACAGTTCCCATGAACGAAAGACACAGTAAAAGCTTCTTATTTGAATATGAAAGCCTATTGAAAGCGTATTGTGGAACGATTCTTGTCATGGGGATTCTGTGAAATGTTTAAAAGAGCAACTTCTTGAATTATTATTTTTTTCAGTAGAACCAAATCAGTGACGCTGCAGATGATCGTTAAAAGCAAGATGATTAATAATTTAATCTAACATTCGGATTTGGTGTCAGCGTTTCAGAGAGGCGTGTGAGGACATTAAACTCGAATTTTCCTCTTTTTTTGTGTGTGTGTGTGTGTTAAGCTGTTAACTGAAGCACAGTTTTAAACTCTGAAGCCTTGCAGTAATCCACGTTGTAATTTTTGCATATTCGTGGAGTGCAAACAAAAAAAAAAACGATGGCTGTTCAACTTTTTCCGCTGTAAAAAAGAGGAAGGGAAGGAGAGCTCGGGGTGGAGGGTGGAGTGACACAAAAGGGCAGATGGAGTCTTTGTGTCAGAGCGAGGGAGAAGAATTTGAGGAACAGTGCATGAATAGGTAGAATCTCTGGAGGGGGAGGGGGAGAGAAAGGAGGGAAAAATTGCAGCCACCTGCTGTCATGCTCTTTCAGGCAGATTCTCATGTGTACCACCGAGATTAGCTTCCCTTTCACACGCACTTGTTCTCAGGAACAGAGGGGAAAAAAGTCTTCACATTTAAATATCTGTTTCATGCCTTTTTCCCAGCATGCACTTAGGCACCCATCTACTGCTGTTGCTGAATGGTTTGTGTGTTTTTGAAATTAAAATCATAACTGTAGCTTTAAAGGTGGGGGGGGGGTTATTTTTTATGGCGGTTTTAAAGATTCTGTGTGTAATTTTTCTGACTGTAGCTTTAAATGTGCGGTGTGTAATATTTTTTTGACTTTTGTTCACTCTTGTTTCTCTCTCAGGGGTTTCCACTTCAGGCTGAGTATCAGAGTTTGATCAGTGTGTCGGCTCCATCCATGGACTATCGCACAGGCTGCAGAAGCGGACCGGCACAGGGGCTCGACTGGACCACTGACTACTGCACCAATGGGTTAGACACACACACACACACACACACACACACACACACACACACACACACACTGCACAAACGGGTCAGACACCCACACACACACACACACAAACTGAACCAATGGGTCAGACACACACACTGCACAAACGGGTCAGACACACACACACACACACACATGCATGTACACACACACACACACACATGCATGCACACACACAGCACCAAAGGTTTAGACACACACACACACAGCAACAGTGGGTCAGACACACACACAGAGACGCACACACTGCACCAACGTGTTACACACACACACATACACACACACACACAAACTGCACCAATGGGTTAGACACACACATACGCACTCACACACTGCAACAACGGGTCAGACACACGCACACACCCACAGACGCACACACACTGCACCAACAGGTCAGACACACACACGCACACTTTGCACCAACGGGTTAGACACACAGACGCGCACACACACTGCACCAACGGGCTGGACACACACACACACACACACTGCATTAACGGGTCAGACACACACGCGCACACACACTGCATCAGCGGGTCAGACACACACACAGCACGAACAGGTCTGACACACACGCGCACACTGCATCAACAGGTCAGACACACACACACACACACACACACACACACACACACACACTGCATCAATAGCTCTCTCGCACGCACACACAGGTCTTATAGATAACAGATTAACAGTTCTAGATTACTATATTAGTGCAGGATTACACATTAACATTGCCGCATTACAGATTAACAGTGCAGGATTACAGATAAAAATTGTGTAATTGCAAATGAACACAGCATGATTACAGATTAACATTGTAGGATCACAAATTTATCAAGCAGAATTACTGATTATTAGTGCTGGATTACAGATAAACAGTGCAACACAGCAGGTCAGACACACGCGCGCACACACGCGCACACACACCCACACACACACACACACACACAAGCACTACACCAACGGGTCAGACACACACGCGCACACACACCCGCACACACGCGCACACACACCCGCACACACACGCCCGCACACACCCACACACACGTGCACACACACCCACACACACACACACACACACAAGCACTACACCAACGGGTCAGACACACACGCGCACACACACCCACACACACCCGCACACACGCGCACACACACCCGCACACACCCGCACACACACACACACACACACACACACACACGCGCACACACACCCACACACCCACACACACACACACACACACACACACACACACACACAAGCACTACACCAACGGGTCAGACACACACGCGCGCACACACACACACACACCCGCACACACGCACACACACACACACACACATACACAAGCACTACACCAACGGGTCAGACACACACGCGCACACACACCCACACACACCCGCGCACACGCGCGCACACACACACACACACACACACACACACACACACACACACACACACAAGCACTACACTAACGGGTCAGACACACACACACACACACACACACACACACACACACACACACACACACACACAAGCACTACACCAACGGGTCAGACACACACACACACACACACACACACACACACACACACACACACACAAGCACTGCACCAATGGGTCAGGCACACACACACACACACACACACACACACACACACACACACACACACACACAAGCACTACATCAACGAGTCAGACACACACACATACACACTGCACCAATGGGTCAGGCACACACACACACACCTGCACACACACACACACACACACACACACACACAAGCACAAGCACTACATCAACGGGTCAGACACACACACCCACACACATACACACTGCAACAATGGGTCAGGCACGCACACACACACACACACACACACACACACACACACACACACACACACACACACACACACACACACAAGCACTACACCAACAGGTCAGACACACCCACACACACACACCCTGCACCAACGTGTCAGGCACACACACACACCTGCACACACCCGCACACACACACCCGCACACACACACACAAGCACTACACCAACGGGTCAGACACAAACACACCCACACACATACACACTGCACCAACAGGTCAGGTACACATGCACACCCGTGTGCGCGCGCACACACACACACACTGCACTAATAGGTTAGACACACACACACACACACTGCACCAACGGGTCTTACACACACGCACATATACACACACATACATACATACACACACACACACGCACTGCACCAATAGGTCAGACACACACACGTGCATGCACATACACACTGCACCAACGGGTCATATATACACACACACACACACACACACACACACACACACACACACTGCTGAATAAAGAGGAGACTAAAAGAGATGTGTATAGAATGATGGATGGAGAGATTAATAGAGAGGTGGGTAAAAAAAAGGATGATAAAATGAGTAAAGAGAGATTTTATTTGCGGCTTTTTGTTTATTTTTTCTTTATCGTGTAATTTAGTTCAGTATAAAATTCACCTGACTCATCGTGTGTGTGCGTGCGTGTGTGTGTGTGTGTGTGTGTGTGTGTGTGTGTGTGTGTGTGTGTGTGTGTGTGTGTGTGTGTGTGTGTTCCACAGTGCTTTGCAGAGGGATAAAGCTCTGTATCTGACCTGATGAAGACCTGAATGAGAAATCCTGCAGGAGCCAAGAGGCAGTTTACACTCCTCACAGTGACGGATACACACCTTCTGTCCTGTCCACTCACACACAAACATACACACACCTCACACACACACACACCTCACACACACCTCACACAGATGCACAGGTCTGTACGTGTGTGTGTGCGCGATTGTTGCTCTTTCCTCATCACTCGCTCTGTAACAGAAGCGTGTAGTTCTGGGTTCTTTCGGGGTGATAAGGATGTAACCTGTAGGATAAAGTCACGTTCATTTCACTTGCAGGGCTTTAAATACACACCCTGCTGCTGTCAGACCACGTTAATGAAGACACGTGTCACTGTGAGTCTGTCAGCCGTAAAGCACTTACACACACAAGCATCTCATTATTATTATTATTATTATTATTATTATTATTATTATTATCATCAGGTGACTATAATGGTGGTTAATAGAACATATTTTATTTTATTTTAAAATCAAATAAAAAAAAGTCATAATCACAGACACCAGTCCAGGTACCAGGGTTTATAAACTCAGACACCAAGGCTTCCTCCTTATACCGTCTCAGGGTCAGAAATTTTCCTTGTCACACTCTTTAGGGATAAACGTATAAATTCCAACTTTTATAACGTCTTTAAAGCTGTACAGCTGCTTTGGGACGATGTCCATTGTTAAAATCGCTCTACAAAAAAAGCTGAAATGACCCCATCTAGAAATGTGTGGCTAAACAGTTAGCTATCACACACTACCTGACTACTTCTTCAGGCATATTAAAAAAAATAACAATGTCAATAATAATATAAATATCAATAATAATAATAATATTAATAATATTAATGGCTTATGTGAACATACATCGAGAGGAAAATGAAACCAAAACTGCTAAATGTTTTATTAGAGAATATGTGAATGACTTCTTTACCTCTCTCTCTCTCTCTCTCTCTCGCTCACACTCACTCACTCACTCACTTCCCTGCCTTTAGAACCCGAGCTCTGTTGTGATGATGGAGTGATTGAGTTCATGGTTAATGGCTGTGAACAGTGTAGTGGCTTCTTTCAGCCCTGATCTCCTGTAATTCCTGCTGTAAATAGAGTCTGTGTGATTATTTCCCCCCAAATCCCTCCTTCTTTTAGTTCCAAAAGAATTTTGACACAAAAACAAAGGGATAAACTTCAAAGGTCCAGAGATGCTGAGCATTGTTGTTTTTTTAATTATCAAGATCTGTGTACAGCCTGAGGTGTCCTGCATGGGGGCACTGAGAAGTTAACAGGTTCTGCATTTCTCACACGGCCCGAAGGATTTTTCGAGAACCCTGAAAAGAAAGTGTAACGATCCAAAGTAACCCTTGAGGAACCGTTTTATTCTGCAGCTTCTCAGTTTCTACAAAAAAGAAGTGGTTATTTGGTTGACTCTTAAAGGTTAAAGCTTACAACCAGAGTCCTTTTCTTTCAGAACTGCTTTTAGAAAGTAGCAATGAGGAACCATTGAGGAATCATAGAGCTTTTTATGGCACTAAGGCAGGCTTGCTACATGTTTAGAAGTTCTAGCACTGGAGTTAAAGGTTCTCCAGTTCTCTCTTTCTCATGGATATTTAAAGTTGTTTATGTAGAAGCTTTAAAAAAAATTAAGAACGCTTGGAACCTTGAGGAACCCAAATGATAACTTGATGTTTTTTTTTTTGTTCTGATCCCTTTTTCTGAAGTGGAAAACAGACAGAAACCTTCTCAAGAATGCTCAATGAACTGTCTTAACCCCCTCAGCTGGGCAATTTCTACTAAAATCAGAAATAGAAATAATTAGTTACATCTAGAACCCGTGTTTCTCTGGGAAACTCAATGTTTTCTGGAGAACCCTGTAACTGGGTTCTCTCCTTTAGAGCTCCATTATATAAATCTGAGAGCATTTAATGATCCAAAGAACCCTTGAGGAACTTTTTTTACTTTTTATGTTGACTTTCTCACACCCCCTGAAGGATACCGCTATAAAACGTGTTGCCATGGTTACGCATCGGTGGAAAAAAAAAAAAAAAACGACTTAATCCAATTTTCCCCACAGAAATATTCCAGCCTTGAATGTTGTTCTTTGCTGGTTGTCATGGTATTATTCTCTGCCTTCAAAAGGAACCCAGTAAATCAAGTTTTTAGAATGTTTGTTAAAATACAATCAACAAAATCTGTTGCTAGGCAACGGTGTTGTAGAACTAGCCAATCAGAGACAAGCGTTTCCCCATAGCTGTGGTTTAATACATGGTGTATAATTTTTTACGATTATTTTTGATTATACCTTTTATTTGGACTAAACTCATTATTGCTCACTATTTTGGCCTAAAGGGGCAAAAATAAAATGTATTTAATAAAATAATAACAATTCCTGGCCTCTCTGGACTTTTGTGCATAATTTAAATTTTTTTAATGATTTTATTGCCATATCTTTTTCTTGGATTTTTTTTTAATGACGTTGCTGCCATCAGCTGGTGAAATTATTGGGAAATGAAATACATTTATTTTTTATTAGCTGTTTTTGTATGCTGCGGTTCTGCTGTAGGAAATGTGAAGGTTCTGATGCTGATTGGAGGCAGATTGGTGTTGAACCTCGGCATACGGCTGATCATCTCCTCCCCCTCCACATCGTATCTACAGCAGAACCTCCTTCTACGCCTCGCATTTGCACCTATTTATGAGGAAAACTAAATGAGCTGTAGGTGTTTTTATGTTAGGTTTGGTTTTTTTGTTGTTTATTTTCCACACAACAATGTGAATAATTCTTTATTTAGTTTTAATTGTGTTTGAAGAATAAAATCTGCAGATCTGCATATTTTGTGCAGCAGTTGATCAGCGTCTTCTGAGTATTTTTTTGGGATAAATGTTTTGGGTGCATTTACACATTGATTTTCATTCGCTGTTATAATGAGCTCCACTCTTCTGGGAAGATGTTCCACTGGATTGTGTGGAGATTTATTCAGCTTTAAGAGTGTTAGTAAAGTCAGGTACTAATGTAGGTGAGAAGATGAGCAGGTCTGGGGTGCAGTCAGCATTCACATTCATCACAAATGAGTTTAATAGGGTTGGAGCTCTATAGCAGGAGATCTTCCACTTGATCCATCCTCATCTGAAAAACACCGAACATCTATTCATTACAGTTCGATCATTGTTAAGCTTCTCACATGTTCACTGATTGAGGAAAAACTGTTCATGATGATTGCAGTCCTAAAGATTGTAGCAGATTGTTTATATTATCGCAGTATAAATCCATCCTGGTGGTTCTTGAGTTTAACCTCTACAGGAACCTCATTGATCCTTAGATTGTTCATGTGGAACCATTCTCAGTTGCAGCGAGTGGTCTCCAGCTGATGAGAACTATCAGAAGTCTAGAAGTAGGGCATCAGGCAGGTCCAGAAAGAGGAAAGGGACAGGATCACTGCTACCTCAGGAGGAGCATGTGCAGCTCGACAGAGGAAAACACGGATTAGTAGGTATGTTTATTGTTCTGTAGATAAGAACACTATACAGTATAAACAGGGTGCCAGCATTGTAACCACTGTGGGAGCACTGGGATATGAAGCTCTGCCCACTTCACCGTCAACAAAACTGAATCATGTGACAGAACTCAAACATACCAGTACATTAAAGTTTCAAAGGTGGGGTTTAAATTGCATTATTACCACCAACCAATCACAAGCATGACTTAGCTGCTGTAGCTCAGGTAGGTAATCAGGTGTAACTTAAGCTCCGCCCACTCTGACCTAGAGGCATCTATACTTTATAATTATTTTATTGAACATTATTTGATTTAAAAGATTCCTGTACGAGTCTCATGTGGAAAACTTGATAACGATTATTAAGAAAGTATTAACTATAAGGAAAAGATGAAAAACGCTTCAAACTTATAAGTAAATTAAAAGTAATGTATTTATTAATGTTGATTGTGTGCTCTGAATGCTACACGCTAAGGTACATGCTGTGAGCTCTTGACCTGTGTACGGGTTTAAGCAGTATTGTGTGACGTGAGGAAACACTGCCACCTGCAGGTGATTTACAGACTAACACAAATTATCGTTTAAGTCTCAAGTGCACAGTGTCATCAACATCAACATCAACTCGAAAAAATGTTTATAAATGTGCATATATGTATATTAGGGCTGTCAATTAATAAAAAAAATATTCGTGATAAATCGAAGATTGTTATGAGTTAACTAGTAATTAATCACAACTTAATCTGCATATTATCTGTTTCAAATGTACTTTAATTTATTACTTCTAGTTTTTAATACTCTGATCAACATGGACATGGAGAATGTTTATTAATAGTGTAACCAAACTCAACATAGAGCATGAAGACAAAATATTATTTTAAATGTTTAAAGTAATTATAATGTTTTATATGATGTAAATCATCAGGACACCAAACGGAACATTTACTTTGTTTCCACACGGACGGTTTTAATTGCCGGATGTGAGCATCATGGCGGATTTTGGTGCTGATTTGGGACTTTGGCACATCAGTAAAACAAATGTTTAATGATTAAAAAATATTTTTGGGTGGAATGAATTTATTTTGATATCTAAGAAAAGAAAGGACGTTGTAAATAAACGTGTTGTGTTTAGGGTTTTCATTTTAGATTTGTAATAAAAATGGACAAACAGAAATAAATGCTGCATCAATCAAACGGTAATAAAACTAGTGCCATTAAAATAAATTTGTTAACACAGTATTAATGGGAAATTATGACAGCCCTAATTTTATATATATATAACAGAGATGCATTGTAGGATTGGAGGATGAACCACTGTAAACAGGAAGAAGACGCACTGTGGGCGTGTCTCTGTTTATTCAGGTCTGTGCAGCAGTAATGGCGAGTCGAGGCGAGAGCAAGACGAGTTTCTCAAAGTGGAAATATGATCATTATTTCACTTTAGTTGAGCATAAAGACAAAAACTTTTTAGTCAAATGTAAGTTGTGTGTTTCTGGTTCGAAGCTCGTATCTACTGCGATAAACAGCAACTCCAATCTGTTGAAGCTCCTCCAGGACCTCCATGCCTGAGGAGCTAGAAGCTATGCGCTAACCCGGTGTTGTGTTCTCATACTTCAGCTGTGAAAGGAACATGTTTAAGAGCTCAACACAACAGCAGAAGCCACTTTAGTGTTTGATTGTGAATCTATTATTCAGCTTGTTTTGTTGTTTATGTCAGAAATCCTTGTGATATATTCAGTGTGTGCTGCTCTGACTTTAATATAATAGTGTTTAAAAATGACTCTGTGTTTAAGTCAGTTTTGTGTTTGTGTAGATTATAACACATAAAAGAGCATTAATGAGAACATTAAAGAAGATTCTTTAAAAAAGGAACTAAAAAGTTACTTTTAACAGTAACGCATTACTTTATGGTGTAAATAATCAACACAGTAAAAGAGTTACATTTTAGATGAAGTAACGAGTAACTGTAACTATAGTTACTATTTCTTACAACACTGTATGTATATATATACACACACTGGCGATTAGAGAACAATTTATAAACAATTGAACAATTGTGAAATAATGTGATCTTCACTGCTCCACAGTTGAAGGAGTTTTTGTTCTGTCTATACCATGCTACCAGAACACCTTTTCCACAAAATAACTAAGCATTTAAAAAAAAAAAACATTATTTTGCAGAAAACACACTGATCAAAATTAGAGAAAAACAATGACTGTAGCATGGAAAAAGATTACAACACAATGTTCTGAAGGTTCCAACAGTCAGCAATTAGTAGGAAGTGTCCAGGCCTCTGCTCTGAATGACTTCAGCACATCTGCAGCCACAGGACAGCACCAGTCTCTCACACTGCTCTGGTGTGGTTTTGGTCCACTCTTCTTCCAGTCTCCTCCACAGTTCGGTGACTGTAGTGGGTTTCTTGGCCATAACTTTGTCACCAAGGATTTTCAATGTTTTCAGTTTTAAAGGAACTGCTTTACCCGTTTTGCTGTGTGACATGGAGCGTTGTCCTGCATGAACACTGCGGGCTGATTGGGTGATGAACGCAGGGAAGGAACCATATGTTGTTGAAGAAGGTTCTGATTAACATTTGCATTCACTCTGCCATGTAGCTGTATAAGAGGCCCAACTCCTGCTGCAGAACACATGCCCCAAACCATCACACTTCCTCCTCCACTTTTCACTGACTTCTTTACACACTTTGGGTTCAGTCTTTCTCCAGTTTGTCACCGAACATAATGTTTCCCATCGGACCCAAATAAATTAAACTTGCTTTCATCACTGAAGTGAACTTTGGACCAGTTCTCCTCTGTCCACACAACATGCTCCTCAGCAAAGCTTAGTCTAGCCTTTTGATTCTTTCTGCTAATGAGAGGTTTGGTCACTGCAGAGTGGCTTTCAGTCCAAATGCTCTTAAACATCAAGACACTGTATGACGAGACAGATCCTTACCCTGTTCAGCACTGAACTGGTGAGCAATTCCAGCTGCAGTGTGGAAACGATTGCCCATTGAGATCCTCCGCAGGATCCTGTCCTCTCTTGTATTTGTCTTCCGTGGACTACCAGCCTTCTTGGTGGACTTGAATGAGTTTGTGATGTTGTAAAAATTCTATATTCTTAAAATCACAGATTTGGAACGACAAGCTTGTCTTGCTATGGCTGATAGGGTCGTCCCTTTGGCCTTCATCTGGACAACCTGCTGCCGGAGGCTTTCAGTCACTTTAGAACGGCGCACCATCTTGCAGAGTCGGTGAAACTGGAAGTTAGGCTGCCAGTTAAATAGGGGTTGACAGATAATCAAGGAAATCACACCAGGTACCAGATTAACACCAATAACTGGGAGGTATCTGAAAGTGTTCTCTAATTTTGATCAGTGTGTTTTCTGTAAATGTTTTTTTTTTAAATGCCTTAGTTATTTTGTGGAAAAGGTGTTCTGGTAGCATGGTATAGACACGACAAAAACTTCTTCCACTGTTGAGCAGTGAAGATCACATTATTTCAGAATTGTTCAATTGTTTATAAATTGTTCTAAAATTTTTATCACCAGTGTACATATATATATATATATATATATACATAGAAAGAGAGAGAGAGAGAGAGAGAGAGAGAGAGAGAGAGAGAGAGAGAGAGAGAGAGATATGAAGCTTTAAAAATCCATGGTCGAATCAATGACCCCAAACCCGAGAGCAGTGATATCTCTGAAAAGTGAATTGTGTCATTGTTTATCAGAGATGTTATATTGCTGTATTGGCCGGCTCTTAGTGAAAGTACCTCAAATTGATACCATTTATTTATTCGTATCTCATGTGTACGATCATAAAATATACACAAAATTGTGTGTTAACATTTATTAAGGAATAATTTTTAATTGGTTTGTGTGTACATCTGTTCATTTCAAACAAGATCAGGGGTCCTAAACCTTCGCACACAGCTGTACATGCTGGGAGACATGAATGTTTTTTGTTTTCTGGGGATTTTTTTGTTTTTGCTTTCTTTCTGTTTGTTTGGGAATCATCAGGTTTTGTGTGTGTGTGTGTGTGTGTGTGTGTGTGTGTGTGTGTGTGTGTGTGTGTGTGTGTGTGTGTGAGAGACCAAGAGCGAGTTTCACAGGTGAAGTTGTGTCAAATGCTTTGTGTGTGTGTGTGTGTGTGTGTGTGTGTGTGTGTGTGTGTGTGTGTGTGTGTTTACCTTTAGTCTCCCAGTGTGTGCTTGTTGCAGTGTTATGGACCTGCATGCTTTACGGTGGAAAAATTATTGTGTGTTTGTGTCTTTGCTTTCAGTGACCCATTGTGAGTTCGACAGTGTTACGCCTGCCTCGGGTGCTATTTTGGGGGTGGGGGGGAGTGAACTCAAGTAAGGGATGAACTCAAGTAACTCTGTCTCACTCACACTCACACACACACACACACACACACACACACACACACACACACACACACACACACACACACACGTGACATGTTTATCTCTCAGATTTAGATCAATAAGGGTGACAGGATTTCCAGACCAAGTCAATAACAGCGTTCACAGAATCCACTTTTTCGACTTGTTGATTGGAAGGTTTTATTTTTCGTGAGATTTATTTATTTGTATTCATGTCATTGCCAACGGATCACCATTTGACCTCTCAAGTGCTTCTCCTGTGCAAAGCGATAAACCATGACACCTTTTTCTATCGTAATTACATTTTTAGGCTCTAATCTGCTTTCCATCTACAGCTTCGATGTACCTGTACTGCATAAACACAGAAGATACACCTCACGTCATTTCTGTATGTTCTTTATTTCACATCTCTGTGAATCAATGCAGCAATGTTGAAAAAATGCTTTAAGTTGAAAAGAGAGAGAACTAACATGAGCACTGGAGTGTGTGATTGAGTGATGTTCTTTCTAACACCAGCTTCTCCATGCCAGAGCCTTTAAACACTCAAAGAGGTCCAGTGTCCAAACTCCACATGAAGTGGGGTTTCAAATGGCACTGGTACGTCTCTAGATGGTTCTGACGTTTTCGGCATCTACTTCTTTAAAGGTCCATAATCTTCATGGGGTGGGAGGTGACTGGAGCTGGAGGAACCTCATGATGCCTCGGTATGGGGAGAGAAAGAGAAGCAGTGGAGAGGAATTAGCGTAGCTGCTGTTCATGATATTAACAGCACAAGTTGATAATGTGATGTGATCAGATGTTCTGGAGCACAAGGTTATGATGTGATGTGTGTTATGTGTAGAACTCGCTAAAAACATAGGTCTTTAATCTACACTTAAACTGGGAGAGTGTGTCTGAGCCCCGAACACTGTCAGGAAGACTATTCCAGAGTTTAGGAGCTAAATGTGAGAATGATCTACCACCTTTAGTGGACTTTGCTATTCTAGGAACTACTAGAAGTCCAGAGTTTTGAGATCTCAGGGAGCGTGACGGATTGTAGCGTGTTAGGAGACTGGAGAGATACATGGAGATAAACCATTTAGTGTTTTGTAGGTAAGTAGCAGTAGTTTGTAGTGGATTTGAAACTTAACAGGAAGCCAATGTAGGGATGAGAAGATTGGGGTTATATGATCATATTTTCTTGACCTTGTGAGAACTCTGACTGCTGCATTCTGAACTAGCTAAAGCTTGTTTATTAATGATGCAGGACATCCACCTAGTAATGCATTACAGTAGTCTATTCTAGAGGTCATAAACGCATGGACGAGCTTCTCTAAAAGACAAGTTGCTCTAGTAGTTACAGAACATCCTTCTAAATGCAGGTTGAGATGCTGGAGCTTCTGTGTACTGGTTTTTGGGCCGATGAGCAAAATCTCCATCTTATCAGAATTTAATATGAGTTATGAGACATCCAGTCTTTTATTTCATTAATACACTCAGTTTATTAATACACGCCACGTTAGAGTGCAGAGGCTGAGCGACGCTTACGGCGGATTCCAGAGGCCAAGCGGCACCCACGCCGGAGGTCTGTTGCGGAAAGTGACAGTGCAGTGGTGATTGTTAACACCATATCAGCTGTTCATTGCAAAAACAGCCACAGGAAAGAATCTATTTTTCAGTCTATTTGTTCTGGCTCTGAGACAACGGTAGCGTGAAGTGTAAACAGTCTGTGGTTGGGGTGAGCGGGATCTTTGATGCCCCTCGCTCTTTGCAAACAGCGTTCTTTGAAAATGTTCTCCAAGGTGGGTAGTTCAATACTGATGATTCGTTCAGCAGTTTTCACCACCCTCTGAAGGATTTTACGGTCTGAAGCTGTGCAGCTGCTGTACCACATTGAGCGGTAAAAATTCTCCAGTATCCTGTAGCACAGACGGGGCTTTTTAAGTCTCAGAAAATATAGGCGCTGTTGTGCCTTTCTGATTAGGATGGAGGAGTTCTGAGACCAGGTGAGGTCCTCAGAGATGTGTATTCCAAGGAACTTGAAGCTGGGTACACTTCTGAAAGCACGTCTGAAATCCACAATGACCTCCTTGGTCTTTTTGGTGTTAAGCTCCAGGTTATTGTCCTCACACCATGCTACTAGGTGCTGGATCTCCTCCCTGTAAGCCGCCTCGTCGTTACCTTCAATCAGGCCTACCACTGTGGTGTCGTCTGCAAACGTTATAATGCTGTTTGAGGTATGGACAGGTATGCAGTCATGGGTGAAAAAAGTTCTGTTGCAGTCGAGTGCTTTGGCACCGGCACGATGGTAGCAGACTTGAAGCAGGTGGGGACGATTGCCTGGGCCAAGGACAGATTAAAGATGTCCGTGAAGACCTGAGTACACGACCAGGGATGCCATCAGGGCCAGCCGATTTCCTTGCATTCACCTTTCCCAGGGTGGCGCACACTTCAGAGGTGGAGAGTGTAAGTGGCTGCTCACCTGGTAACGGCTCTGTTTTGAGCAAGGGCTCCATGTTCCCTTTTCAAAGCGAGCGTTGAAGAGGTTGAGCTCGTTGGGGAGTGAGGCAGAACTGGTTGCAGGTCTTGCGTTGGGTGGTTTGTGGTCAGTGATAGCCTGTATTTATTGCCACATGCATCAGGGGTCAGCAGAGTTGAAGTGCTCCTCAATCTGCTGTTTGTAAGCATGTTTGGCCTTGCAGATTCCCCTCCTCAGATCGGCTCTGGCGACACTGCATGCTTTGAGCAGGAAACGGACCTCCTGGTTCATCCATGGCTTCTGATTGGGGAACACTTTGATGTTTATTAGTCTAGTCACCCGATCCACACAGCTATTGATGTGATCAAGAACAGCATTGGTGTAGGTGTTGATGTTGGTGACGGAATCAGTCGTAGCCTGTGAAGCAAATTCACTCCAGTCTGTGTGTGAGAACCGCTGCTGGAGAGAAGCGTCAGCCCCATCCAGCCAAACTTTAACAGTCCTGATAGTGGGTTTCATTCATGTCTGATGACTGGAGAGTACTTGGGCAGTAGAAACAATAAGAGATGGTCTGATTGTCCGAGGTGAGAGAGGGGTGTGACTCTGTAAGCATTGGTCACACTTGTATATACATGATCCAGAGTTTTTTGTCCCCTGGTGAATTTTGGCAGAACAGATCTTAAATTGCAGTGATTAAAATCCCCAGCAACAATAACGGCTCCATCAGGATGCACTTCTGCAGTTTGTTGATAGCAGAACTTAGTTCTTTCATGGCTATGCTAGCCTTAGCATTCAGGGGGACATACACTGCTATCACAACAACGCATGTGAACACACATGGTAAATAAAAGGGTCTGCACTTAATGATCAGGTATTCAAGATCAGCAAAGCAGTGAGAAGAAACAGTGACAGAGACAGTGCACCATGTTTTGTTTACATAAATGCATAAGCCACCCCCTCTGTCTTACCCGTGCATGCGGCATCTCTATCCGCCATGAAAATCATGCGCCCCTCGAGCTCCAGCACGCTGTTTGGGATGCCGGTGTTGAGCCAAGTTTCCAAGAAGACCATGATATTGCAGTCCGTAATCAGTCTCTGTGTGAGGGTCCAGATCCTGAGCTCATCCAGGTTATTCGTCAGGGACCGAACATTGGCTAGAAAAATACTTGGAAGCGCCGTTCAATGTGGGTTTAGCTTTAACTTAGCCCGAAGTCCTCCACTTTTTCCATCTCTGTTTTCGGTCTCTGCGTCAGCGCCGGACACGTCTGGTCGGGATAAATGGCTCGCTGTGTTGCGGCTTCCTTACAAGCTCCAGTGGTATCTGGTCAAATGTAAAAATAAAGTCCGAAACAGAGTTTGTGCAGATGTGACCAATATCTAAAAGTGACTGTCTGTTGAATGATATGCCCGCATGACAAAATCGCGCAAGCATGCAGGAGAATAGTGCGTAAATAAGCACAAATACGGCAAATCTGGAGAGACGCTGAGCCTCGCGATGTGTACACACCGCCATCTTGATCTCGGTTGCTAGGACAGGAAGGGATAGGAAGGGCTGTCCATAGGATAGGATCCTATCCTATAATCCATTGGGGAAACCAGTGGGGAATGCTGGCAGTCGGGAACCAGGTCACTCACCATAGTCATCGAGTAGGTCCGACATGAGTGAGATGGGAATGAGAGCTTATATAGGGGAATCAGTAATGAGAGACAGTAATGAGAGAACGAGGCAGCGTGACAGCTACCGGGGGGGGGGCAGGGGTCCTAGAACTGAACCATAATTTACTAGCATTAACCAGGATCTCCATTTAAATCTACAAAATGGTAACGATCAGACAGGTAGGATTTAAACCAGCTTAATGCCTGTCCCTGAATGCCGATGTAATTCTGTAAGCGATCCAGGAGGAGATCATGATCTATAGTGTCAAATGCAGCACTAAGATCTAGTAAAACTAACAGCGAGATGAACCACAATTGTTTTTCTAATGTTATCTATTTTTTCAGTCAAGAAATTCATAAAGCCTTTACTACTAAACTGTGATGGAACACAATTCTCAGATCCCTGATTTGTACTTAGTTTAGCTACTGTAGAAAAAAGGAACCTGGGATTGTTTTGGTTGTTTTCTATGAGTTTGCTCAGGTGTTCAGCTCTAGCAGCTTTTAGCGCCTGTCTGTAGCTAAGCATACTGTCTTTATACGCAATTCTAAATACCTCCAATTTAGTTTTCCTCTATTTTCTCTCCAGATTACGTGTTGTTCTCTTGAGGGCATGCGTATGACTATTATACCAAGGTGCAGGTGCTTGTTCTCGAACCTTTTTTAACCGGATGGGGGCAACAGTGTCTAAAGTGCTAGTGAGGATAAGGTCTATGTTGTTAACCATTATATCAAGATCATTAGCAGTTATGGGTTTAGTGTGAAACTGAGATAAATCAGGCAGGTTATTTATGAATCTGTCCTTAGTGGTCGAAACAAAAGTCCTACCAAGTCGATACCGTGGTGAAACACGGCTAATCTGCTCTACCGGTAGTGTGTATAGTATGAGGTAATGGTCTGTGATGTCATCACTCTGAGGTAAAATATCGATATCAGTGACGTCTGCTCCGTGGGATATTATTAAGTCCTGTGTGGTTAAAATGGTGAGTTGGTCTGGTGACGTTTTGTTTAACTCCAAAAGAGTTTAGTAAATCGACAAATGATAATCCTAGAGCATCGTTTACATCATCTACATGAATATTAAAATCTCCTAAAGCAGCACTTTATCAAAATTGATCAAGAGGTCTGAGAGAAAACAAGCAAACTCTTGAAGAAAATCAGCGTAGGGCCCTGGGGGTCTGTACACGGTGACCAGAGCGAGAGATAGTAGGGGTTTTCTATGTATGTCTGAAAGTACAATTTTAAGAACGAGCGCTTGAAATGATTTAAACCTGAATCCTAATCTCTGACTGACATTAACAGAGGCACTATAAGGTTTGTGTACTTGTAACTATTTGTTTTGTTGTATAATTGTTGTCATAGTTGTAAATTGCATGATTTCTTACCATTTAGATGGTGTGAAGTATCCTAGAGATGTTATCTGATAGCACTGCTGCCTGGGGTGCAGGCCATCAGGGTGGAAGAACCTCGGACGCTCCCAGAGCAGCGTCTTCCGCTGCTGCAGCATCCAGGGTCCGCGGTGCCCCGGTGCCGGAGTGAACGATACCTGGGGCGGGCCGTGTGGTAGGTGCACTGGGCAGGAAGACACGCGGAGTTGAGGTGCTGGGAGCATTTGGTTCAACCCAAGAATTTACCAGGGGCAGAGGAGGAAAGTAACGAAATACAAATACTTTGTTACTGTACTTAAGTAGATTTTTTTGGCATCAGTTTTTTACTCCACTATTTATTTTTCAGACACTTTTTTACTTTTACTCATTACATTTTTACACAAATATCTGTACTTTTTACTTCTTACATTTTCAAAACCGGCTCATTACTTTAGTTTTAATCCATTGACTTGGTGAAATGTCAATAGTTTTTTTTTTCACTACGCTGATTTTAGCCCACCAACTGAATTCCTGTCATTGTGCGTCTTTTTCATTCCACTGGTGTATAAAGTCCTGAGTCTCACTCACCACAGATGAAAGTTTTATTTACACGCAATCAATTCAGCGCACATTTCTGTTTTTACTATTTTTATAAAAAAATATAAATACATAAATAAATAACTAAATATAAAACAGGGAGAAATTAAAACCTTCAGCAAAACATACACTTATTCACGACGTCCTTTTTTACTTAGATATAAAATAAATAAATAAACTCCACCAAAAAATATGTTTAATCAGTAAACTTTTGTTTTATTTCTGTGGCAAGTCTCAAATCAAACACCAAATCTGCCATGTTTTACATAATTAACCCTCTAGGTGGCGTTTTGTGGGTTTTTCCCTCATAATAGAGAAACAAACTTAAATTACTGTCTTTATTGATCGTACAGATAAAAACAAAACATCATTCAAGTCTGTAAAATGTCTATAATTATATATAAAAGCTTCTGGACTTGAAGAGGTGCAGTTTCTCCGGTGTCACCTAATTAACTGTCCCTGTGGAAACATAGCAAAGGTTCCGTTTGGTGTCCTGATGATTTACGTCATTTAAACCACCATTATTACTTTAAAACATTTACAACAATTTTTTGTCTTCATGCTCCATGTTGCATCCATATTTCTCCATGTCCATGTTGCTTAAAGTATTAAAAACAGGAAGTATTAATATATGGTACATTTAGAACAGATAGAAATGTGCGATTAAGTTGCAATTAAATATTTAAATTGAATGATAACCTCTGTACAATTATACATACAATGTACATATTACAAAGTATATCTTTTTTACTCCTCATTACATCTGCACTATTTTTATCTATATGTATCTTGATATCTTTATATCCTTACTGTACATTCTGCCCAACATTTCACATTCATATATATATATATATCTACAGTACAGACCAAAAGTTTGGACACACCTTCTCATTCAAAGAGTTTTCTTTATTTTCATGACTATGAAAATTGTAGAGTCACACTGAAGGCATCAAGGGCTATTTGACCAAGAAGGAGAGTGATGGGGTGCTGCACCAGATGACCTGGCCTCCACAGTCACCGGACCTGAACCCAATCGAGATGGTTTAGGGGTGAGCTGGACCGCAGAGTGAAGGCAAAAGGGCCAACAAGTGCCAAGCATCTCTCGGGGAACTCCTTCAAGACTGTTGGAAGACCATTTCAGGTGACTACCTCTTGAAGCTCATCAAGAGAATGCCAAGAGTGTTCAAAGCAGTAATCAAAGCAAAAGGTGGCTACTTTGAAGAACCTACAATATGACATTTTTCAGTTGTTTCACACTTTTTTGTTATGTATATAATTCCATATATAATTCCACATGTGTTCATTCATAGTTTTGATGCCTTCAGTGTGAATCTACAATTTTCATAGTCATGAAAATAAAGAAAACTCTTTGAATGAGAAGGTGTGTCCAAACTTTTGGTCTGTACTGTATGAGTGTATATAATGTGTGTGTGTGTGTGTGTGTGTGTGTGTGTGTGTGTGTGTGTGTGTGTGTGTGTGTGTGTGTGTATGTATATATATATATATAGTACGCTTGTTTATTCAGCTTGCACATTTCTTAAATGCCATAATATTATAACCTTCCACTTCTGCACATTTCCTCTTCAATGCCATCGTCTTAGAACATCTATCTGTACTTCTTAATGATGTCCACACGTCTCTGCACTGCTACAGCCTTTATATTTATTCACATGCTGTACATATGCTACATATTTATCTTCACTATTTGTGACTTTTTACTGAAGTACATGTCTGAGCCAAAACTTATTTTCTTTCACTTGAGTTAAAAAGTATAATCAGTACTTCAACTTTTACCCGAGTATTTAAAACATGAGGATCTGTACTTCTACTTAAGTAAAGGATGTGTGGACTTTTGCCTCCTCTGACCAGGGGTAAATCAGGTGTGGATCAAGTGTGTATGATCAGGTGTATGATCATAGTGTTCTCTTCGACTGGAGGCGACTCTGTGCAGCTTGGGACAGTTTCTCATCAATGCCTTGGGTGGTTCCATGAAATTCCGAAATAAGAACAGGAGCTTTGAGGATTTGGACTGTAGTTAATGTCAACAGTCTGCTACACTGACTCAGGACTACAGTTCGCTTCTGATCATCATCACTGCACCTCAACATCGTATATCTGCTACAAATGGACAGTCGGTGTCACCCAGATGAGGATGAGGTTCCCTCTTAAGTCTGGTTCCACTCAAGGTTTCTTCCTTATGCCATCTCAGGGAGTTTTTCCTTCACCACAGTCGCCACCGGCTTGTTCATCAGGGACAAACTTACACTTATAAAGAACATCTTCATTGTTATTACTACATTATCTGTGTAAAGCTGCTCTGAGACACTGTTCATTATTAAAAGCTCAACACAAATAAACATGAACGGAATTGAATTGATCAGGTGTGTATGATCAGGTGTGTATGATCAGGTGTGTATGATCAGGTGTGTATGATCAGGTGTATGATCAGGTGTGTATGATCAGGTGTGTATGATCAGGTGTGTATGATCAGGTGTATGATCAGGTGTGTATGATCAGGTGTGTATGATCAGGTGTGTATGATCAGGTGTGTATGATCAGGTGTATGATCAGGTGTGTATGATCAGGTGTGTATGATCAGGTGTGTATGATCAGGTGTATGATCAGGTGTGTATGATCAGGTGTGTATGATCAGGTGTATGATCCGGTGTGTATGATCAGGTGTGTATGATCAGGCGTGTATGATCAGGTGTGTATGATCAGGCGTGTATAATCAGGTGTATGATCAGGTGTATGATCAGGCGTGTATGATCAGGTGTGTATGATCAGGCGTGTATGATCAGGTGTGTATGACCAGGTGTATGATCAGGCATGTATGATCAGGTGTGTATGATTAGGCGTGTATAATCAGGTGTATGATCAGGCGTGTATGATCAGGTGTATGATCAGGTGTGTATGATCAGGTGTGTATGTTCAGGTGTATGATCAGGTGTGTATGATCAGGCGTGTATGACCTGGTGTACGATCAGGTGTGTATGATCAGGCGTGTATGATCAGGCGAGTATGACCAGGTGTATGATCAGGTGTGTATGATCAGGTGTGTATGACCAGGTGTATGATCAGGTGTGTATGATCAGGCGTGTATGATCAGGCGTGTATGACCAGGTGTGTATGATCAGGTGTGTATGATCAGGCGTGTATGATCAGGTGTGTATGACCAGGTGTATGATCAGGTGTGTATGATCAGGTGTGTATGACCAGGTGTGTATGACCAGGTGTATAATCAGGCATGTATGATCAGGTGTGTATGATCAGGTGTGTATGATCAGGTGTATGATCAGGTGTGTATGATCAGGTGTGTGTGATCAGGTGTGTATGACCAGGTGTATGATCAGGTGTGTATGATCAGGTGTGTATGACCAGGTGTATGATCAGGTGTGTATGATCAGGTGTGTATGATCAGGTGTATGATCAGGCATGTATGATCAGGTGTGTATGACCAGGTGTATGATCAGGTGTGTATGATCAGGTGTGTATGATCAGGCGTGTATGATCAGGTGTGTATGATCAGGTGTATGATCAGGCATGTATGATCAGGTGTGTATGACCAGGTGTATGATCAGGTGTATGATCAGGTGTGTATGATCAGGTGTATGATCAGGCGTGTATGATCAGGCGTGTATGATCAGGTGTATGATCAGGTGTGTATGATCAGGTGTGTATGACCAGGTGTATGATCAGGTGTGTATGATCAGGTGTGTATGATCAGGTGTATGATCAGGCGTGTATGATCAGGCGTGTATGATCAGGTGTATGATCAGGTGTATGATCAGGTGTATGATCAGGTGTGTATGATCAGGTGTGTATGTTCAGGTGTGTATGATCAGGTGTGTATGACCAGGTGTATGATCAGGTGTGTATGATCAGGTGTGTATGATCAGGCGTGTATGATCAGGCGTGTATGACCAGGTGTATGATCAGGCATGTATGATCAGGCGTGTATGATCAGGTGTATGATCAGGTGTGTATGACCAGGTGTATGATCAGGTGTGTATGATCAGGCGTGTATGATCAGGTGTGTATGACCAGGTGTATGATCAGGCGTGTATGATCAGGTGTGTATGATCAGGTGTGTATGACCAGGTGTATGATCAGGTGTGTATGATCAGGCGTGTATGATCAGGTGTGTATGACCAGGTGTATGATCAGGCGTGTATGATCAGGTGTGTATGATCAGGTGTGTATGACCAGGTGTATGATCAGGTGTGTATGATCAGGCGTGTATGATCAGGTGTGTATGACCAGGTGTATGATCAGGCGTGTATGATCAGGTGTGTATGATCAGGTGTGTATGATCAGGCGTGTATGATCAGGTGTGTATGACCAGGTGTATGATCAGGTGTGTATGATCAGGTGTATGATCAGGTGTATGATCAGGTGTATGATCAGGTGTGTATGATCAGGTGTATGATCAGGTGTGTATGATCAGGTGTATGATCAGGTGTATGATCAGGTGTGTATGATCAGGTGTGTATGACCAGGTGTATGATCAGGTGTGTATGATCAGGTGTGTATGATCAGGTGTATGATCAGGTGTATGATCAGGTGTATGATCAGGTGTGTATGATCAGGTGTGTATGATCAGGTGTATGATCAGGTGTATGATCAGGTGTGTATGATCAGGTGTGTATGACCAGGTGTATGATCAGGTGTGTATGATCAGGTGTATGATCAGGTGTATGATCAGGTGTATGATCAGGTGTGTATGACCAGGTGTGTATGATCAGGTGTGTATGATCAGGTGTATGATCAGGTGTGTATGATCAGGTGTATGATCAGGTGTATGATCAGGTGTATGATCAGGTGTGTATGACCAGATGTATGATCAGGTGTGTATGATCAGGTGTATGATCAGATGTATGATCAGGTGTATGATCAGGTGTGTATGTTCAGGTTTGTATGATCAGGTGTGTATGATCAGGTGTGTATGATCAGGTGTATGATCAGGTGTGTATGATCAGGTGTGTATGATCAGGTGTATGATCAGGTGTATGATCAGGTGTGTATGTTCAGGTGTGTATGATCAGGTGTGTATGATCAGGTGTGTATGACCAGGTGTATGATCAGGTGTGTATGATCAGGTGTGTATGATCAGGTGTGTATGATCAGGTGTATGATCAGGCGTGTATGATCAGGTGTGTATGATCAGGTGTATGATCAGGTGTATGATCAGGTGTATGATCAGGTGTGTATGACCAGGTGTATGATCAGGCGTGTATGATCAGGTGTGTATGATCAGGTGTGTATGATCAGGCGTGTATGACCAGGTGTATGATCAGGCGTGTATGATCAGGTGTATGATCAGGTGTGTATGATCAGGTGTGTATGACCAGGTGTATGATCAGGTGTGTATGATCAGGTGTGTATGATCAGGTGTATGATCAGGTGTGTATGATCAGGTGTGTATGACCAGGTGTATGATCAGGTGTGTATGATCAGGCGTGTATGATCAGGTGTGTATGACCAGGTGTATGATCAGGCGTGTATGATCAGGTGTGTATGATCAGGTGTGTATGATCAGGCGTGTATGATCAGGTGTGTATGACCAGGTGTATGATCAGGCGTGTATGATCAGGCGTGTATGATCAGGCGTGTATGATCAGGCGTGTATGATCAGGTGTGTATGACCAGGTGTATGATCAGGTGTGTATGATCAGGTGTATGATCAGGTGTATGATCAGGTGTATGATCAGGTGTGTATGATCAGGTGTATGATCAGGTGTATGATCAGGTGTATGATCAGGTGTGTATGATCAGGTGTGTATGATCAGGTGTGTATGACCAGGTGTATGATCAGGTGTGTATGATCAGGTGTATGATCAGGTGTATGATCAGGTGTATGATCAGGTGTATGATCAGGTGTGTATGATCAGGTGTGTATGATCAGGTGTATGATCAGGTGTGTATGATCAGGTGTGTATGACCAGGTGTATGATCAGGTGTGTATGATCAGGTGTGTATGACCAGGTGTATGATCAGGTGTGTATGATCAGGTGTATGATCAGGTGTATGATCAGGTGTGTATGACCAGGTGTATGATCAGGTGTGTATGATCAGGTGTGTATGATCAGGTGTGTATGATCAGGCGTGTATGATCAGGTGTATGATCAGGTGTGTATGATCAGGTGTGTATGACCAGGTGTATGATCAGGTGTGTATGATCAGGTGTGTATGATCAGGTGTGTATGATCAGGTGTGTATGATCAGGTGTGTATGACCAGGTGTATGATCAGGTGTGTATGATCAGGTGTGTATGATCAGGTGTGTATGATCAGGCGTGTATGATCAGGTGTATGATCAGGTGTGTATGATCAGGTGTGTATGACCAGGTGTATGATCAGGTGTGTATGATCAGGTGTGTATGATCAGGTGTGTATGATCAGGTGTATGATCAGGTGTGTATGATCAGGTGTGTATGACCAGGTGTATGATCAGGTGTGTATGATCAGGCGTGTATGATCAGGTGTGTATGACCAGGTGTATGATCAGGCGTGTATGATCAGGTGTGTATGATCAGGTGTGTATGATCAGGCGTGTATGATCAGGCGTGTATGACCAGGTGTATGATCAGGTGTATGATCAGGTGTATGATCAGGTGTGTATGATCAGGTGTATGATCAGGTGTATGATCAGGTGTGTATGATCAGGTGTATGATCAGGTGTGTATGACCAGGTGTATGATCAGGTGTGTATGATCAGGTGTATGATCAGGTGTATGATCAGGTGTATGATCAGGTGTGTATGATCAGGTGTGTATGATCAGGTGTATGATCAGGTGTATGATCAGGTGTATGATCAGGTGTGTATGATCAGGTGTGTATGACCAGGTGTATGATCAGGTGTGTATGATCAGGTGTGTATGATCAGGTGTATGATCAGGTGTGTATGACCAGGTGTATGATCAGGTGTGTATGATCAGGTGTATGATCAGGTGTATGATCAGGTGTGTATGATCAGGTGTGTATGACCAGGTGTATGATCAGGTGTGTATGATCAGGTGTGTATGACCAGGTGTATGATCAGGTGTGTATGATCAGGTGTATGATCAGGTGTATGATCAGGTGTGTATGACCAGGTGTATGATCAGGTGTGTATGATCAGGTGTGTATGATCAGGTGTGTATGATCAGGTGTATGATCAGGTGTGTATGATCAGGTGTATGATCAGGTGTATGATCAGGTGTATGATCAGGTGTGTATGACCAGATGTATGATCAGGTGTGTATGATCAGGTGTATGATCAGATGTATGATCAGGTGTATGATCAGGTGTGTATGTTCAGGTTTGTATGATCAGGTGTGTATGATCAGGTGTGTATGATCAGGTGTATGATCAGGTGTGTATGATCAGGTGTGTATGATCAGGTGTATGATCAGGTGTATGATCAGGTGTGTATGATCAGGTGTGTATGATCAGGTGTGTATGACCAGGTGTATGATCAGGTGTGTATGACCAGGTGTATGATCAGGTGTGTATGATCAGGTGTGTATGATCAGGTGTGTATGATCAGGTGTATGATCAGGCGTGTATGATCAGGTGTGTATGATCAGGTGTATGATCAGGTGTATGATCAGGTGTATGATCAGGTGTGTATGATCAGGCGTGTATGATCAGGTGTGTATGACCAGGTGTATGATCAGGCGTGTATGATCAGGTGTGTATGATCAGGTGTGTATGATCAGGCGTGTATGATCAGGTGTGTATGACCAGGTGTATGATCAGGTGTGTATGATCAGGTGTATGATCAGGTGTGTATGATCAGGTGTGTATGATCAGGTGTATGATCAGGTGTATGATCAGGTGTGTATGTTCAGGTGTGTATGATCAGGCGTGTATGATCAGGTGTATGATCAGGTGTATGATCAGGTGTGTATGTTCAGGTGTGTATGATCAGGTGTGTATGATCAGGTGTGTATGATCAGGTGTATGATCAGGTGTGTATGACCAGGTGTGTATGATCAGGTGTGTATGATCAGGTGTATGATCAGGTGTATGATCAGGTGTGTATGACCAGGTGTGTATGATCAGGTGTGTATGACCAGGTGTGTATGATCAGGTGTGTATGATCAGGTGTATGATCAGGTGTGTATGATCAGGTGTGTATGATCAGGTGTATGATCAGGTGTGTATGATCAGGTGTATGATCAGGTGTATGATCAGGTGTGTATGATCAGGCGTGTATGATCAGGTGTGTATGATCAGGTGTGTATGATCAGGCGTGTATGATCAGGCGTGTATGACCAGGCGTGTATGATCAGGTGTATGATCAGGTGTGTATGATCAGGTGTGTATGATCAGGTGTGTATGATCAGTCAAGTCAAGTCAAGTCAAGTTTATTTGTATAGCGCTTTTCACAACAGACATTGTCTCAAAGCAGCTTTACAGAAAACAACAGTGAAGGTGAATGGTGTGCGTTTGTCCCTGATGAGCAGCCGTGGCGACAGTGGCAAGGAAAAACTCCCTTAGATGATATGAGGAAGAAACCTTGAGAGGAACCAGACTCAAAGGGGAACCCATCCTCATATGGGTGACATCAAAAGTTTGGTTATAAATCTTTCAACAATACAGAACAATTTGTGATCATCATAGATCCAGCATCAGCTTCTCCATGCCAGGGCCTTTAAACACTCGGCATCTACTTCTCCATGATCATCCATAGGTCCATAATCTTCACGAGGTGGGACGTGACTGGAGCTGGCCAAACCTCAGGAAGCCTCGGGATGGGGAGAGAAAGAGAAGCAGTGGAGAGGAATTAGCGTAGCTGCTGTTCATGATATTAACAGCACAAGTTGATAATGTGCATGTGATCAGATGTTCTGGAGCACAAGGTTATGATGTGATGTGTGTGATGTGTGTTATGTGTAGGCTTTGCTAAAAAGATATGTTTTTAATCTACACTTAAACTGGGAGAGTGTATCTGAACCCCGAACACTGTCAGGAAGACTATTCCAGAGTTTAGGAGCTAAATGTGAAAATGCTCTACCGCCTTTAGTGGACTTTGCTATTCTAGGAACTACTAGAAGCCCAGAGTTTTGAGATCTCAGGGAGCGTGACGGATTGTAGCGTGTTAAGAGACTGGATAGATACATGGGAGCCAAACCATTTAGTGCTTTATAAGTGAGTAGCAGTAGTTTGTAGTCTATTCGAAACTTAATAGGAAGCCAATGTAGGGACGATAAGATTGGGGTTATATGATCGTATTTTCTTGACCTAGTAAGAACTCTTGCTGCGGCATTCTGAACTAACTGAAGCTTGTTTATTAATGATGCAGGACATCCACCTAGTAATGCATTACAGTAGTCTATTCTAGAGGTCATAAACGCATGGACGAGCTTCTCTGCATCAGATATAGATAACATATTTCTTAGCTTAGAAATATTTCTAAGGTGAAAGAAGGCTGTTTTTGTAACTTGATTGATGTGATTTTTGAAAGATAAGTTGCTGTCTAAAATAACTCCCAGGTCTTTTACCGTTGAACTAGTAGTTACAGAACAACCGTCTAAATGCAGGCTGAGATGCTGGAGCTTCTGTGTACTATTTTTTGAGCCGATGAGCAAAATCTCCGTTTTATCAGAATTTAATAGCAGAAAGTTATGGGTCATCCAATCTCTTATTTCTTCAACACACTCAGTTCTGCGAGCTAATTGAGCTGTATCGCCTGGTTTGGATGAAATATATAGCTGGGTATCATCAGCATAACAATGGAAGCTAATTCCATGCCTTCTAATAATATTTCCTAATGGAAGCATGTATATTGTAAAAAGCAGGGGTCCCAGAACTGACCCTTGTGGCACGCCATAATTTACTAGCATTATCCTGGATAGCTCTCCATTTAAATCTACGAAATGGTAACGATTGGACAGGTAGGATTTAAACCAGCTTAATGCCTGTCCCTGAATGCCGATGTAATTCTGTAAGCGATCGAGGAGAAGATCATGATCTATAGTGTCGAACGCAGCACTAAGATCTAGTAAAACTAATAGGGAGATGTAGCCTTGGTCTGAAGCTAAAAACAGGTCGTTAGTGATTTTAACTAGAGCAGTTTCTGTGCTATGATGGGGCCTAAAACCTGACTGAAACTCTTCAAAGATATTGTTCTCCTGCAAGTGGTTACATAACTGGGCAGCGACAATCTTTTCTAAAATCTTAGACATAAATGGGAGATTTGAAATTGGTTTGTAATTCGATAGCGTGTTTGGATCCAGATTAGGTTTTTTAATGAGGGGCTTAATAACTGCTAACTTGAGGGATTTAGGGACATGACCTAACGATAGTGAGGAGTTAATAATATTGAGAAGAGGCTCACCAGCTGTATATAACACTTCCTTCAGTAGTTTAGTGGGAATTGGATCTAACTAACATGTTGTTGATTTAGCTTTCATAATAGCATCATACAGCTCTTCCTGTCCTGTACATGTAAAACAGTGTAGTTGTGGGGTTGTAAGTACGATTGTGTCGGGAGATGCTGTCAGAGGTTGAACTGCCACAATTGTTTTTCGAATGTTATCTATTTTTTCAGTGAAGAAATTCATAAAGTCTTCACTACTAAACTGTGATGGAACACATTTTTCAGATCCCTGATTTGTTGTTAATTTAGCGACTGTACTGAAAAGGAACCTGGGATTGTTTTTGTTATTTTCTATGAGTTTGCTCAGGTGTTTAGCTCTAGCAGCTTTTAGCGCCTGTCTGTAGCTAAGCATACTGTCTTTATACGCAATTCTAAATACCTCCAATTTAGTTTTCCTCCATTTTCTCTCCAGATTACGTGTTGTTCTCTTTAGGGCATGCGTATGACTATTATACCAAGGTGCAGGTGCTTGTTCTCGAACCTTTTTTAACCGGATGGGGGCAACAGTGTCTAAAGTGCTAGTGAGGATAAGGTCTATGTTGTTCGCCATCTCATCAAGATGATCAGCATTTATGGGTTTAATGTGAAACTGAGATAAATCAGGCAGGTTATTTATGAATCTGTCCTTAGTGGTTGAAATAATAGTCCTACCAAGTCGATACCGTGGTGAAACACGGTTAATCTGCTCTACCGGTAGTGTGTACAGTAGGAGATAATGGTCTGTGATGTCATCACTCTGGGGTAAAATATCTATATCAGTGACGTCTGCTCCGTGGGATATTATTAAGTCTAGTGTGTGGTTAAAACGGTGGGTTGGTCTGGTGACGTTTTGTTTAACTCCAAAAGAGTTTAGTAAATCGACAAATTATAATCCTAGGGCATCGTTTGCATCATCTACATGAATATTAAAATCTCCTACAAGCAGCACTTTATCAAAACTGATCAAGAGGTCTGAGAGAAAACAAGCAAACTCATGAAGAAAATCAGCGTAGGGTCCTGGGGGTCTGTACACGGTGACCAGAGCGAGTTTTCTGTGCATGTCTGAAAGTGCAATTTTAAGAACGAGCACTTCAAATGATTTAAAGCTGAATCCTAATCTCTGATTAACATTAAGAGAAGCACTATAAATGGTTCCTACACCCCCCCCCCCACGACCAGTCTGACGGGGCTCATGCTTATAAACATATCCTGACGGTGTCGACTCGTTTAGACCCTTATAATCACCTGGTTTAATCCAGGTCTCAGTGAGACAGAGTGCTGAGAGATTATTCTCTGTGATCATCTCATTTACAATCACATTACAAGCTTTGGGTGCAAGTGATCTAATGTTTAAAAGACCGAACTTTAGAACTTTGTTGTGTTTGTTTATCTGGCATTTTTCAGTTTTAACTGCAATAAGATTATTTCTGGATCTTGTGTATGTAATTCTTGGTTTTACTACACGAGGAATAGATACGGTTTCTATAAACTGGGCTGTGTGTGAACTTGTAACTATTTGGTCTGTAGTATGCGTGTTCTTATAGTTGAAGATTTCTTGATGTCTTACCAGTCAGATGGTGTGTAGTATCCTAGAGATGTTATCTGATAGCACTGCTGCTCCAACTCTGCTGGGGTGCAGGCCATCAGGGCGGAAGAACCTAGGACGCTCCCAGAAACAGTTCCAGTTATTAACAAAGAGAAGTTTATGTTCTCGACACCATGACTGTAACCATTCATTTAGTGCTAAAAGTCTACAAAACTTGGTGTGTATCAGGTGTGTATGATCAGGTGTGTATGATTAGGTGAATGATCAGGTGTATGATCAGGTGTGTGATCAGGTGAATGATCAGGTGTATGATCAGGCGTATGATCAGGTGTATGATCAGGCGTGTATGATCAGGTGTATGATCAGGCGTATGATCAGGTGTATGATCAGGCGTGTATGATCAGGCGTGTATGATCAGGTGTATGATCAGGCGTGTATGATCAGGTGTATGATCAGGCGTGTATGATCAGGCGTGTATGATCTGGCGTTTATGATCAGGTGTGTATGATCAGGTGTATTATCAGGCATGTATGATCAGGTGTATGATCAGGCGTGTATGATCAGGCGTGTATGATCAGGCGTGTATGATCAGGTGTATGATCAGGCGTGTATGACCAGGCGTGTATGATCAGGTGTATGATCAGGTGTGTATGATCAGGTGTGTATGATCAGGTGTATGATCAGGTGTGTATGATCAGGTGTGTATGATCAGGTGTATGATCAGGTGTGTATGATCAGGTGTGTATGATCAGGTGTATGATCAGGTGTGTATGATCAGGTGTGTATGATCAGGTGTGTATGATCAGGTGTATGATCAGGTGTGTATTATCAGGTGTGTATGATCAGGTGTGTATGATCAGGTGTGTATGACCAGGTGTGTATGATCAGGTGTATGATCAGGTGTGTATGATCAGGTGTGTATGATCAGGTGTATGATCAGGTGTGTATGATCAGGTGTGTATGACCAGGTGTATGATCAGGTGTGTATGATCAGGTGTATGATCAGGTGTATGATCAGGTGTATGATCAGGTGTGTATGATCAGGTGTGTATGATCAGGTGTGTATGATCAGGTGTGTATGATCAGGCGTGTATGATCAGGTGTGTATGATCAGGTGTGTATGATCAGGTGTGTATGATCAGGTGTGTATGATTCGGTGTATGATCAGGTGTGTATGATCAGGTGTATAATCAGGCGTGTATGATCAGGCGTGTATGATCAGGCGTGTATGATCAGGCGTGTATGATCAGGCGTGTATGATCAGGTGTGTATGATCAGGCGTGTATGATCAGGTGTGTATGATCAGGTGTGTATGATCAGGTGTGTATGATCAGGTGTATGATCAGGTGTGTATGATTCGGTGTATGATCAGGTGTGTATGATCAGGTGTATAATCAGGCGTGTATGATCAGGTGTGTATGATCAGGTGTGTATGATCAGGTGTGTATGATCAGGTGTGTATGATCAGGCGTGTATGATCAGGCGTGTATGATCAGGTGTGTATGATCAGGTGTGTATGATTCGGTGTATGATCAGGTGTATGATCAGGTGTGTATGATCAGGTGTATGATCAGGTGTGTATGATCAGGTGTGTATGATCAGGTGTATGATCAGGTGTGTATGATCAGGTGTATGATCAGGTGTGTATGATCAGGTGTGTATGATCAGGCGTGTATGATCAGGTGTGTATGATCAGGTGTATGATCAGGTGTCTATGATCAGGTGTGTATGATCAGGTGTGTATGATCAGGTGTATGATCAGGCGTGTATGATCAGGTGTATGATCAGGCGTGTATGATCAGGTGTGTATGATCAGGTGTGTATGATCAGGTGTATGATCAGGTGTGTATGATCAGGTGTGTATGATCAGGTGTGTATGATCAAGTGTGTATGATCAGGTGTATGATCAGGTGTGTATGATCAGGTGTGTATGATCAGGTGTATGATCAGGTGTGTATGATCAGGTGTGTATGATCAGGTGTATGATCAGGTGTGTATGATCAGGTGTGTATGATCAGGTGTATGATCAGGTGTGTATGATCAGGTGTGTATGATCAGGTGTGTATGATCAGGTGTGTATGATCAGGTGTATTATCAGGCGTGTATGATCAGGCGTGTATGATCAGGCGTGTATGATCAGGCATGTATGATCAGGTGTATGATCAGGCGTGTATGATCAGGCGTTTATGATCAGGCGTGTATGATCAGGTGTATGATCAGGTGTATGATCAGGCGTGTATGATCAGGCGTTTATGATCAGGCGTGTATGATCAGGTGTATTATCAGGCATGTATGATCAGGTGTGTATGATCAGGCGTGTATGATCAGGTGTATGATCAGGTGTATGATCAGGCGTGTATGATCAGGCGTTTATGATCAGGCGTGTATGATCAGGTGTATTATCAGGCATGTATGATCAGGCGTGTATGATCAGGCGTGTATGATCAGGCGTGTATGATCAGGCGTGTATGATCAGGTGTATGATCAGGCGTGTATGACCAGGCGTGTATGATCAGGTGTATGATCAGGTGTATGATCAGGTGTGTATGATCAGGTGTGTATGATCAGGTGTGTATGATCAGGTGTGTATGATCAGGTGTGTATTATCAGGTGTGTATGATCAGGTGTGTATGATCAGGTGTGTATGACCAGGTGTGTATGATCAGGTGTATGATCAGGTGTGTATGATCAGGTGTGTATGATCAGGTGTATGATCAGGTGTGTATGATCAGGTGTGTATGACCAGGTGTATGATCAGGTGTGTATGATCAGGTGTATGATCAGGCGTGTATGATCAGGTGTATGATCAGGTGTGTATGATCAGGTGTATGATCAGGTGTGTATGATCAGGTGTGTATGATCAGGCGTGTATGATCAGGTGTGTATGATCAGGTGTGTATGATCAGGTGTGTATGATCAGGCGTGTATGATCAGGTGTGTATGATCAGGTGTGTATGATCAGGTGTATGATCAGGTGTGTATGATTCGGTGTATGATCAGGTGTGTATGATCAGGTGTATAATCAGGCGTGTATGATCAGGCGTGTATGATCAGGTGTGTATGATCAGGCGTGTATGATCAGGCGTGTATGATCAGGCGTGTATGATCAGGCGTGTATGATCAGGTGTGTATGATCAGGCGTGTATGATCAGGTGTGTATGATCAGGTGTGTATGATCAGGTGTATGATCAGGTGTGTATGATCAGGTGTGTATGATTCGGTGTATGATCAGGTGTGTATGATCAGGTGTATAATCAGGCGTGTATGATCAGGCGTGTATGATCAGGCGTGTATGATCAGGTGTGTATGATCAGGTGTGTATGATCAGGTGTATGATCAGGTGTGTATGATCAGGTGTGTATGATCAGGTGTGTATGATCAGGCGTGTATGATCAGGCGTGTATGATCAGGCGTGTATGATCAGGCGTGTATGATCAGGCGTGTATGATCAGGCGTGTATGATCAGGCGTGTACGATCAGGCGTGTACGATCAGGCGTGTACGATCAGGTGTATGATCAGGTGTGTATGATCAGGTGTATGATCAGGTGTGTATGATCAGGTGTGTATGATCAGGCGTGTATGATCAGGCGTGTATGATCAGGTGTATGATCAGGTGTCTATGATCAGGTGTGTATGATCAGGTGTCTATGATCAGGTGTGTATGATCAGGTGTGTATGATCAGGTGTATGATCAGGCGTGTATGATCAGGTGTGTATGATCAGGTGTGTATGATCAGGTGTATGATCAGGTGTGTATGATCAGGTGTGTATGATCAGGTGTGTATGATCAGGCGTGTATGATCAGGCGTGTATGATCAGGTGTATGATCAGGTGTGTATGATCAGGTGTGTATGATCAGGTGTATGATCAGGTGTGTATGATCAGGTGTGTATGATCAGGTGTATGATCAGGTGTGTATGATCAGGTGTATGATCAGGTGTGTATGATCAGGTGTGTATGATCAGGCGTGTATGATCAGGCGTGTATGATCAGGCGTGTATGATCAGGCGTGTATGATCAGGTGTATGATCAGGCGTGTATGATCAGGTGTATGATCAGGTGTGTATGATCAGGCGTGCATGATCAGGTGTGTATGATCAGGTGTATGATCAGGTGTGTATGATCAGGTGTGTATGATCAGGTGTGTATGATCAGGTGTGTATGATCAGGTGTATGATCAGGCGTGTATGATCAGGTGTGTATGATCAGGTGTGTATGATCAGGTGTATGATCAGGTGTGTATGATCAGGTGTGTATGATCAGGTGTGTATGATCAGGTGTGTATGATCAGGTGTATGATCAGGTGTGTATGATCAGGTGTGTATGATCAGGTGTATGATCAGGTGTGTATGATCAGGTGTGTATGATCAGGTGTATGATCAGGTGTGTATGATCAGGTGTGTATGATCAGGCGTGTATGATCAGGTGTATGATCAGGTGTCTATGATCAGGTGTGTATGATCAGGTGTGTATGATCAGGTGTGTATGATCAGGTGTATGATCAGGCGTGTATGATCAGGCGTGTATGATCAGGTGTATGATCAGGCGTGTATGATCAGGCGTGTATGATCAGGCGTGTATGATCAGGTGTATGATCAGGTGTGTATGATCAGGTGTGTATGATCAGGTGTGTATGATCAGGTGTGTATGATCAGGCGTGTATGATCAGGTGTATGATCAGGTGTGTATGATCAGGCGTGTATGATCAGGTGTATGATCAGGTGTGTATGATCAGGTGTGTATGATCAGGTGTATGATCAGGCGTGTATGATCAGGTGTATGATCAGGTGTGTATGATCAGGCGTGCATGATCAGGTGTGTATGATCAGGTGTATGATCAGGTGTGTATGATCAGGTGTGTATGATCAGGTGTGTATGATCAGGTGTGTATGATCAGGTGTGTATGATCAGGTGTATGATCAGGCGTGTATGATCAGGTGTGTATGATCAGGTGTGTATGATCAGGTGTATGATCAGGTGTGTATGATCAGGTGTGTATGATCAGGTGTGTATGATCAGGTGTGTATGATCAGGTGTATGATCAGGTGTGTATGATCAGGTGTGTATGATCAGGTGTATGATCAGGTGTGTATGATCAGGTGTGTATGATCAGGTGTATGATCAGGTGTGTATGATCAGGTGTGTATGATCAGGCGTGTATGATCAGGTGTATGATCAGGTGTCTATGATCAGGTGTGTATGATCAGGTGTGTATGATCAGGTGTGTATGATCAGGTGTATGATCAGGCGTGTATGATCAGGCGTGTATGATCAGGCGTGTATGATCAGGCGTGTATGATCAGGTGTGTATGATCAGGTGTGTATGATCAGGTGTATGATCAGGTGTGTATGATCAGGTGTGTATGATCAGGTGTGTATGATCAGGTGTGTATGATCAGGTGTGTATGATCAGGCGTGTATGATCAGGTGTATGATCAGGTGTGTATGATCAGGCGTGTATGATCAGGTGTATGATCAGGTGTGTATGATCAGGTGTGTATGATCAGGTGTATGATCAGGCGTGTATGATCAGGTGTATGATCAGGTGTGTATGATCAGGCGTGTATGATCAGGCGTGTATGATCAGGTGTATGATCAGGTGTGTATGATCAGGCGTGTATGATCAGGTGTATGATCAGGTGTGTATGATCAGGCGTGTATGATCAGGCGTGTATGATCAGGTGTATGATCAGGTGTGTATGATCAGGTGTGTATGATCAGGTGTATGATCAGGTGTGTATGATCAGGTGTGTATGATCAGGCGTGTATGATCAGGCGTGTATGATCAGGTGTGTATGATCAGGTGTGTATGATCAGGTGTATGATCAGGTGTGTATGATCAGGTGTGTATGATCAGGTGTGTATGATCAGGTGTATGATCAGGTGTGTATGATCAGGTGTGTATGATCAGGTGTATGATCAGGCGTGTATGATCAGGTGTGTATGATCAGGTGTATGATCAGGTGTGTATGATCAGGTGTATGATCAGGTGTGTATGATCAGGTGTGTATGATCAGGTGTATGATCAGGTGTGTATGATCAGGTGTGTATGATCAGGTGTATGATCAGGTGTATGATCAGGTGTGTATGATCAGGTGTGTATGATCAGGTGTGTATGATCAGGTGTGTATGATCAGGTGTGTATGATCAGGTGTATGATCAGGTGTGTATGATCAGGTGTGTATGATCAGGTGTATGATCAGGCGTGTATGATCAGGCGTGTATGATCAGGTGTATGATCAGGTGTGTATGATCAGGTGTGTATGACCAGGTGTGTATGATCAGGTGTGTATGATCAGGTGTGTATGATCAGGTGTGTATGATCAGGTGTGTATGATCAGGTGTGTATGATCAGGTGTGTATGATCAGGTGTGTATGATCAGGTGTGTATGATCAGGTGTGTATGATCAGGTGTATGATCAGGCGTGTATGATCAGGTGTATGATCAGGTGTGTATGATCAGGTGTGTATGATCAGGTGTGTATGATCAGGTGTGTATGATCAGGCGTGTATGATCAGGTGTGTATGATCAGGTGTATGATCAGGTGTGTATGATCAGGCGTGTATGATCAGGTGTGTATGATCAGGTGTATGATCAGGTGTGTATGATCAGGTGTGTATGATCAGGTAAATGATTTACCAATTATATATATTATATTATGAAGAGTGAAACAGTCAGTACCTGAAACAGAAACTGCTGTGTAGGAGCTTCAAACTGGGTGAGGAACAACCAACCAAACTCTGCTACTAAGGTGAGGGTGTGGTAGACAAAATTGAGCACGGCAACCAGACAAGACAAGGTACTTCTACTGCATCAGCAAGGTCTCTCCCAGGCAAAGATCTCAAAGCAGACTGAGATTTCAATATGTGCAAAATAGGGTAAGATTTTGTGAGCAAGGTCTCTCGTATCTTCGTTTGCTCGTATTATTAGTTTCTTATACAATAGGGTTTTACTGTACCAACAAATATCCTGCACCTTTTGATCTAAGTAGGCGTGGAGGATCATCCTGGTACAGAAGTTCACTCAGATACTGCGGCGTGAGAGCGTTAAGTGTTTTATACGTCAGTAGTAGTATTTTATAATCAGTGTGAGATGTAATTGGGAGCAGTGTAGATGATTAAAACAGGGCTGATGTGATCATATTTTCTAGATCTAGTGAGGACTCTTGCTGCTGCATTCTGAACTAACTGAAGCTTATTTCTGCACTTACTCCAACACCCAGACAGTAAAGCGTTACAGTAGTCTAATCTAGATGTTACAAAAGAATCAAATAGTGACTGCAGTATTCAGTCCAGAAATTGGATTAGATCAGATTTTATAGCATTTGAGATTATTGAATATAAAGAACCTTTTTTAGACTAAAACCTTTTGTGCAATGGAAAGATTCCATGGATGATCAAGGTTCTTCTCAGAACCATACACCTTGACAAAGAACCTGTCATTTAATTAGTGTAGTGGTATAGTATCTCACCAAATCCCAAATATCTGTACTTTCTTACATTTTAAAAACAGACTCATTACTTTAGTTTTAATTGATATAAATTAATTATCAATATTTTTCTTCTCATTGTTTTCAGCACATCAACATGTTTCCTGTCATTGTGCTGCTTTTTCAATCCACTGGTGGATCATCTTCTGTCTCTCACACCACAGATGTAGACTAGTTTCTGAAGCTCACAGTGAGCAGGCAGAAGGCAGTAAGAAGTCTGGGGTTAACGTGGATGAGACAGAGGGAGTCAGTAATAAGAACATGAGTGAGAACAGAGACATTCCTGATCACATGATCATCATCATCATCTTTTCTCTGCTGGTGTTCTACATGGTGGTTCTTCAGTCTTATACATTCATTAGAGAACAACATTTGAATTTTTTTGGTATATTAATCTGATGTGAGGTTCAGTTCCAGCGTGACACTAAAACAGGTAGTAATAATCACTAGTTTTTACTGAGGAACATGTCGGAGCCCAAACTTCTTTACTGTAGCCTGAGTGAAAAAGTGCAGTCAGAACATCAACTTTTACCAGAATCTTTTAAAACCTCAGTATCTGCACTTCTCCTGAGTGAAGGATGTGTGGACTTTTAACATCTCTGAATATTTGCTACTTTGTTTGTACTGATCCTGATCCTGAATGTAATGTGTAAGCTGTTCAGTATGAATCAGTCACAGGACATTTTATTCAGTGCCTCTGTCGGCTGATGGGGATGATTTCCTCCTGCTGAGGTTCATGTTTTAGATGCTGTTGTGTTTAATACTTATTACAGTATTTTGCAGTATTATGCTTCCAATAGATTTTGTGGAGATTCATTTAGAATCAATACAATTCTGTGTCTCCAACAGTTTGGAGAAAAGTCACTCACTGTATGTTTTGAAAAAATCAGGTGTAAATCTGACTTTAGTTTATAATAGTGTATTTATACGGGCTGAAGTACTAACCAGTATTATAGAAAAGAAATGAATTAAACTGAATCAAAAGTATTTGATAACAGGAAATGTGAAAATGATCCGTCTAAAATATTAAACAAATCATCTAAAAAGATCATCTCTCTCTCTGTAGATCTATAAACACAATAAGATTTCGATTAAGAGATCTAGAGTAGAAACTCTCGGCTAATTCACACAGTCAGGAGAGACGTCTTACAGCACCAACCTGATCAGTTATTGTTCAGCTCACAACCAAAGTCTTTAATATCGGCACAGAGGTGAAATCATTGAAAACAGAGTGTATTGTATACATGTGAGAGAAGTAAAGTGAAGATATAAGGTGTGTTTTGAATTTTCAGTACATCTGTGATCAGATTAGTGTTTTTTTTTTTTATATACAAACATATTTAACTGTCACAGTTTTTTTCCAAAGCTTTTCTCAACCAGTATTCAAGAGACAACATCTCTTTTATTTCTAGTAATAAAAATATACACTATTTACATTAAATACAAAGATAACATGAAGTTCCTATTGCTGTTTGAGGCGGTACTTGAAGTCCACGTCGTACGTGGGCTGTAAAATGCCGAGGCCGGCCCGCGACTGATCCAAAGGAGGAACTTTCACTCCAGGATCCAGAAGCTCCATGTCAAAGTAGGAGAGCACCAGAGACAGCAACTGTTTAATCTCGTGAACGGCGAAAAAGCGTCCTGGACATTTGGTGACTCCGGAGCCGAACGGCATGTAGTAATAACGAAGTCTACGCCCTCCTCGGTAGAAACATGTCTTCTCCTGTCCGTTTTCATCCAGGAATCGGTCGTGCTTGTACGTCTGGAAGGGAAGAAGGTTATGGAGGTCATACGCACAATCAATTTATTTCCAAGTGGCTTGGAAACCAATGAATAAGCACTTCAATGCCCTTTTGTAAGTGTTTCTGGATAAGGGCGTCTGCCAAATGCGAAAATATGGAAATGGAAATGATAATAAAACAATAACTTTAATGCTGATTGGATGATCATAAAAATAAATAAATAAATAAAAATATGCAAATTGGACGATTTGATCTGCACCCACCAGTGGATCCTCAAAGATCTCTGGATCAAAATGAAGCATCTGGGGATACAGCGCTAAGACATCATCCTTACGGATCAGGTACGATTCCTTGTTGTCCAGATGAAGCAAGAAATCAGCTTTAGCCACGCGGACATTCAGAGAGGCACTGGACAACCTCATGGCTTCCTTTATTACGCTGTCTGTAGATGCAGAAACCAGGAGTAACGCGTCACACACTCATCAACACAATAACATAGAATTCTTTACAAATTTGGAAAAGGATGTACCGAGAACTGGCATGTTGTCTAACTGCTCCCTGGTTAGGGTGAGGCGAGGATCTTTCGGATCAACTTTCTGGTTGGAACTGTCAAAGACCTTCTTCACTTCCTCAGATGCTGCCTTCAAAGCTTCTGGACATCTATGATAAAAAAAATAAAAAAAAGAGACAAAGATAAGGTTCAACTGAATCAACACTAATCAGGTCAAGGCATCTTGAGGATTGATTGTATTGCTTAAGATCTTTAGAGGAATGAAAGAATATCTTCAACATTACTATGCAACAGCATTTTTCCTCCTGTACTCAACTCCAAAACTCTCCCGGAGGTAAACTGAATATGTCTAGATATGATTTTTTCCCAAAGAAAAGCGTTAAGGTTGTCTTTAGAGAGGACGAAGTCAACAATCATTGATTAAATTGTTGGAAGGACATCAAGGAGTTGTAACATTGTGAACATGCAATCGATGACGTATTTGAGCTATCTGGGTCACCGCTAGATGATTAGAGCTGTAGATAAGATTTCTGGATAATGACCAGGTACAGTGAAGATATTTGCCAAGAGCCATCAATTAACCTTGACCACTGTCTGTAGAATCTACTGATAACCCTGATCGCAATCAGCAGTGTTTGCTGTGTTTGGAGAAGAGCAACTGACAGAAATGTTACCTGATCAGGTAAAAGAGAGTCCAGAAGGTTGCAGGTAAGGTGTTTGCTTGTGATGCCCACAGAATAGCCACGTGAGTCCTGGCTTTGCTCAGCTCGTTGAAGCTTGATAACGAGTCGTTGAGCTGCATTCGGAGAGATATGAGGTCAGAAATCTTGGTGCGCTTGCTGAGGTTCTCGTGCAGCATGGTCTTGGCGAGGTTCTCGCGTGCGCTGTAGCCGCTCTTGAACACGTGGATGGGGAGACCTGCGACGAGTGCTGGGAAAATCTTGTCAAACTCTTTGTAATTTTCCAAAGCATTGAGGACAAGAGCTTTCTGGGCCTGCTGACGTGCAGTGGTCTTGTCTCCATCCAGCTCCTTTCCGAACAGCGTGAGGTAGCCAGACTCAAACATGACCTTGTAGCAGAATGCAAATATACCATCAACTTCCCATTCAGAGCTGCTGGATTTCAGCATGTTGGACTGCAGCATGACACTCTGCAGGTTCTCCATCATGTTTTCAATGAGAGAGGGAAGAGCACCGCCTTGCAGAGTCTTCAGGAAGGTCTGGTGAAGGTTCTCTGTCGTGTAACCATGACTCGGGTCCATGCTTTCATGACCAAATGCCTGCGGAGAACAGGTTTAAGAATGAAATCAGATCAAGTTTGCACAAATCTACTTTAATATTCTTCTCTAGATTTTGTAGTTTTTTTACCTTGACAGATGCTGCAAAGTGAAATTTTTTCCAGTCCAGGTGTCTCCCTTGACGGATAACGGAGTGATAAGAGAATGGGTCGCAGAGGAAGTGGACAAATTGTCCAGCGATCTTACATGTGAAAATGTGGCCATATTTCTTTTGCCTGCTACGAAGGAATTCCAAAGGGTTGGCGCCGAATTGAAGAGCACAGCCCATGTAGGGGATCCAGCCATTCTCTACTGGGGGTTCTCCTGGCTGTCTGAAACACACAACAAACGGAAATCTTAGGCTACATGACATTTAGTGACCAAAAAAGTAGTGAAAAGGACTGCAGATGTAGAATTTAATACATTGTGAATAAACTCAAAAAGCGAGAAACACCAAAAACTAGTGTCGTTCTTTTCAATACAGAATCGGCCACAGAACACAAAGATTCATTTTGGCAGATATTGTCATTACAGAAACATACATCTGATGATATCTGATAGAAAAAAAACTCCTGAAAATCTTATCAATTATAAGAACCTTCTAATTAAAGAGTCATTTCTAAGACACCTGGATAATTTTTCTTAAAAGCTGCTGGGTTCAGTGCCGCCTCTAATATTTATGTAATAAATAATTTTTAAATCTAATAATAATATATAATAGTAATCTAATCATTTTTTGAGTGCATATTTGTGCCTAGGACTCCCATCCTTTTTAATCTCTGATTCAGTAAATGGAAAAGAAAATGAACAAGTGTAGAACGTTGTGAATGTTTTATTTTTGGTGGGAAAAATAATATTACAAATACACATGCCTGTGAGGAAGTGAGAATTCAGAGAGAGAAAGTCTGAATGAACAAATCATTTCCTAAAATTGTAGGTTCAAATCCATCTTGCATCATCATCATCATCATCATCATCATCATCAGTGTATCTATCACCCAATGTTTTCTTCTTATAATTGTTGTGATTATTTTTATTCACTTACCTCCTACGGATTCCCAGTACAAGCCACAGGCAGCAGCAGAGTCCCACCACCACGGCCCAGATGAGTGCGACACTGATGACCATGTCTGCAGCTTTGTAACAAACAGCAGAGGATAGGATCCGAGTGTGTGTGTGTGTGTGTGTGTTCTCCATACACTCCTCCTGCTTTTATACGCTCCAACGACGGACCACCCCCCCCCCACCCCCATGCTCTGACGTTGTTGAATCTGTATGCACAGAACCGATCATAAGCTGCAAAATTACAACCTACACATTTTTATCAGGTCTCTAAGAAACCAATGCAGACCTCTAGGAAATCAGTGTGTGGCCTTGAACAGAGTCCATGGCAACTCCACCCGAGTGTTAGCCGTCTGCACTTTGGTAACACTGCTGCTGAGTTGGGAAATAGATTCAAGGTCTTTTGGTTTGTGAATGATCCTTTTTTTTGTAACTGACATGAACATACACATGATTAAAGGCCTGCACATTTTTATTGAAAACATTAATGAAATAAATAACACTATGAGTAAACTATTGGTTTAAAATAATCCAGGTAGACCTGTAGCCCCCCGAGGGTCTGGTTGTCATGTTTTTTCATGGATTGTTCAGTTAGAAACATCTGAGCAAGCACAAAACACTCTGTGTCTATTGTGTTACAAACATTTGTGTATGTTCAGTTACGTAACATTGCAGCAGGATGATGCAGGTGTGGTTAATGTTTTAGTCATGTTCACATCACACACCAGAACTCTGCAAATGTGTGATCGCTCTGATTTGACGAATTCCCTTAGATTTAGAATTTTATTACTGGTCTGCTGTGATTTACACACGTGGCAAACTGCATCATGCAGGAGAGTGTGAGCAGACTCAATCTATAAGAACTCAAATAATCACGATTTACAAGTGTGATCAGCAGAACCTTGAGTTGGATAAGCTACAAAAAGAGGAGGCCACATTAGGTTCCTCTCCTGTCAACCAGGAACAGGAATCTGAGGCTCTCATGACCACAGACTGACCCACATGAAACATGTGTTACCAAAAATCACTGAAGTATGGAGGGAAAGTCACTTGATTTATTTCACTTCAGAAATCCAACAATACATTTGATCAGTTGCTCTGTAGAAGGTATATGAGTCTCCTAACACTGGGATCTTTTCCTTACTTAATATTGAGGAATTATCAGTGGCTCCTCTGAGGAGATCATCAAAAACACCAAATTCCTTGGTGGTCACCTGGTCCCTCTACACTAGCTTTTTAAACAAGAAAGCTCAGCAGTTTCCTGAGAGGGCTGAGGAAACCATCCTTAACAAGTTCTACAAAAGGGCTATGGAGAGTATGGTCAGCAGCTGCATCACTGCCTGAGACTCAGATCACAAGACCCAACAGAAGTGTGTGAGGACGGCTGAGAAGATCAGCAAGGTTTCTCTTCTCTCCATCTTGGACATTTACACCACAGGCTGCATCCGCAATGCCACCAACATTGTGACTGACCACACACATATACACACACACACACACACACACACACACACACACACACACACACACACACACACACACACACACACACACTGTAGCATTCAAGGCCTCATGTCCATACTGGGTTACAGTTTCTTCTGACAAGACTTCTTAACATAATAAGTCTGGACTGATCTTTACACACACACACGCACACACACACACACACACACACACACACACACACACACACACACACACACACACACACGTTATACTCATTGCATGGTCACTGTCATTGCACACGTTAACATGTGCACTTTATGTTGTCCTGTGTGTAAGTCTCTTTGTTGTGTTACTTTGTGTTGTGTCTCATTAACCACTGGCACAATCTACTGTTATATATTAAATAAAACAAATGTAAGAACAGGACACTAAAAATAAAAAAAGGAACTGAGCAAATATTTCGTGAGTCTGGTGAACCGGAGTAACCTCAGCGTGCTCAGGGCACATTAGGATAAAGGGTTACTGCGAGTTACAGTTCCTTCACTGTGAAATCTGTCTCATCAATCGCACATCACACTGGCACATAAACGTGTTACGTGGCAACATCTGTCTCCTAAACTCATTGAATAACAACATCTGGCTCATAACACTATTAAACAGCAACATCTGTGTTATAAACAGCATCATACTGCAACATCTGTCCGATTGAACACATCATACTGAAACATCTGTCTCATAGACTGCATCACGCTGTAACATCTGTCTGATAAACACATCTGTCTCATCACACCGCAACAATTGTCTCACAAACTGCATGACGCTGCAACATCTGTCATTAACACGTCACACCAAAACATCTGTGTTGTTTACAAATTATGACACAACATCTGTCTCAAACTGCAACACAGAGCAACATATGTCTTGCAAACACATCAAACTGGAACGTCTGTCTAAAAAACAGACTTGGAATGACTGCACATCTGTTTATCAAGAAAAAAAGACAAATGTAACTGTGATGCTTGAGATTTAGCTCAGGTGAGCGAAGGTGAGGAGAAAGGGACCATAACCTGATGTTCACTCTGGTGACACTCAGGAGATCGTACTTTATGTGGAGATGCAAAAAACACTCTGTTCCACTCTGCTATAAAACTCAGATCATGTTCCAGTGATCAAACGTGCTCCAATCTTCACTCCTGATCACTGGAGCTCCAGCAGAGTAACCACTGGGTTCTTGTTCACCTCTCTCTTCACCAAGCCTCATCTTCTCCTTTGAATGCTTAAATCTGATTTAATTGGATATTTTTTTTGATGTTTCTACACTTTGGAGTATCAAAGTCAAATGATTTGAAAGATACACAGCTGGCAAAATGCAGATCAGAGCAGAAACTAAGCCAAGAGGTCAAAGTCAAATGAACTGACTGCAGAGATCAGAGACAGAATTGTGTTTGAGGCCCATATTGAAGGCAAATACATTTTTGCTGCATAGAAGGTTCTTGAGAGCACTGTGCCATCCATCATTCTAACATTGTGGGAACCAAGACTCTTCATAGAGCTGAACAATCGAAGGAGAAATGGGCTTGGTGAGGAGAGAGGTGGCCAAAATCTCATTACTGTGTAGCTCCAGGGAGCATGTGTGAAGCTGGGAGAAAGTTGTGGAAGGTCAACTATCATTGGAACATTCCTGATCTGGGCTTCATGTCAAAGTGGAACCAATGGAATTATCTCCTCAGTGTAGGACTTGCACTGAACTGCTTCAGGTCTAATCCAATCCGATTGACTTCACGACTTGATAGTATCAAAACATCTGAAACATGATCCAGAGAAATGGGATGGACTCAGAGGAGAATTTGATGCTTTGGTAGAAAGAGAGCCAGAATGTCACTCCAGAGCTCAATGAAGCATCAGAGATCCTGTGAGTCGATAGAAAAAACCTGCAAAATGTCAGCCATCATTGCACTACTCCACTGATCTGGGTTTAATAGCAGAGTGGAACAGTTGGAAAACCTCACCGGAACCTGTTTCTCCCATATTCAGACATGATCTTTAAAGCATTGAAGGACCGAGGCCTCACCAGCTTCTCTCTGAGCTGAAAAGTTCTACCAGGTGCAATCGCAAATTGTAATGCTTATAAAATATCAAATATTCTTCATAATGAATGAAGAATCTTGAATGTTTTCTCTTCATTATTAGCGCTGAGTTTTGCTAGATGTTCCACTGAACATTATTGTATGTATGATGACATAATCCAGAGTTCGCTATCATGCTGAGGAGTTCCTGAAATATTAGCATATAACATATGCCCGGATTCTTTTTGTTGACTTTAGTTCGGCTTTTAATACAATAATTCCAGGTATTCTCCAGTCCAAACTCCTAAACCTCACTATACACCCTGCCACCTGTCAATGGATCACCAGCTTCCTGACAGGCAGAAAACAACAGGTGAGACTGGGAGATGTTACCTCCAGTATTCGGACAGTCAGCACTGGTGCTCCTCAGGGATGTGTCCTTTCCCCACTGCTATTCTCCCTTTATACAAATGACTGCATATCAAGTGACCCAACTGTCAAACTCCTGAAATTTGCAGATGACACCACGCTCATCGGACTCATCCAAGATGGTGACGAGTCTGCATATGAGCAGGAGGTGAAGCAGTTGGTGTTATGGTGCAGTCAGAACAACCTTGAGCTAAACACACTCAAAACTGTGGAGATGATAGTGGACTTTAGGAAACACCCTTCAACACCACTTCCCCTCACAATATCCAACATCCCTGTGTCATCTGTGGAGAACTTCAAGTTTCTGGGCACTACCATTTCCCAAGACCTGAAATGGGAATGCAACATAAACTCGATTCTGAAAAAGGCCCAGCAGAGGATGTACTTTCTATGCCAGTTAAGGAAGTACAGTCTGCCACAGGAGCTGTTGATGCAGTTCTACACTGCAGTCATTGAATCTGTCCTGTGCTCATCAATCACCATCTGGTTTGGAGCAGCAACAAAACAGGACAGAAACAGACTGCAGAAAACTGTTAAAACAGCAGAAAAAATCATTGGTGTTCCTCTGCCCACTCTCCAGGACTTGTACCAAACAAGAACCAGAAACCGGGCAGAAAAAATCACTACTGACCCTCCGCACCCTGGACACAACATCTTCCAGCTCCTCCCTTCTGGCAGGTGCTACAGAACTTTGTTCACCAAAACTGCCAGACACAGGAACAGTTTCTTTCCCCAAGCAATCAGCCTCACTAACAACTGACCATAATTATATTCCCTGCTCATATCTATAAGTACTGCACAGAACTCTCACTCACCACATTATCTGTATATGTTGCACACACTATTGCTGCTATTTACTGTACAAAGTTTTATAGTAAACTCTCTAATCATACCTGACACACAATACTGTCATTTACACTACCATGCACTCCCACACTTTATGTACATTACTGATCTGTATCCCTATTTAATACCCACACTGTCTATACTGTCTCACATTGTCTGCATTGTCTTGTATAGTCTGTTCTTGTCTTGTCTTGTCTTGTCTGTATTGTCTTGTATTGTCTTGTATTGTCTTGTATTGTCTTGTCTTGTCTGTTTTGTCTTGTATAGGTTTTATAGGTGTACTTTTGAGAGTCACTAACAGCTGGAACCAAATTCCTTGTGTGTGTCAACACACTTGGCCAATAAACCTGATTCTGATTCTGATTCTGATAACTTTGCACAAATGTAGCCTGCCAGCTAATCGCTAATAGATGAGTAGGTATAACTGAAATGTTTTTTTAGTGCCCTTATCTCTAATTTTAAAAATAACTGAGGACACAGTGACGCTAATCCAACACCAAAGTTATGCTAGCGTTCCTTATTATACATTCGTAAGATATTCTGGTGCAGTGCATTATGAGCAATCATGTGATCTTTGTGATGTGAAGCATCACTTCTGTGCACTTTACTTAGATATAATGCTGATGCTCTGCTAATAACAATGACTCGTCACGAGTTCCAAATAGGGTCACGACCTCGGGAGGTTTTACACTCATGTCCTGTGAAAGAATGTAAACCCTGGATGATCTAATGCACATGTGAAAATCACACAGTGTCAAAAAGTCCCTAAATGAAGAAATTTTCCGAGTGATTTTCCGACAAATGGAAACAGTGAAGCAGGCCTGTGTTTTTTTTCTAATCATAAACACATCAACACAATCACAGTCTCACTCACGTCTAACAGGTTTCCTTCTCCTACTCCCCGATAAGGGTGATTTGAAGGCCACCTTCATCAGCTTTAATAATTAACACAAGCTCATTTGGCCTTGAAAGATGAGATAAAACAGTTCAGCTCTTCAATCCCGCTGAGTTTCTGAGGATAAACACGGAAAACATCAGGCCGGGCGAGTTCATTTGTGACCACGTATTTCTGCAAAGAGCTTTAAATAAGATCAGAGGTGGATGAAGGACACAAACCATGTTGATAAAGCGGAGATTCAATCAGTAAAATGTGACTCCAGTAAAAGTGTCTCTTTAAACTTTCATTTGAGTAAAAGTACAAAAGTCTTTACCTTCAAATGAACTTCAGTCTCCAAAGTAGTGATTTATTATAACTCTAATGTTCCTATTATCATTTTTATCACAAGATTCTTCACTTAATCACCTCAGTTTCTGTGGAAAGACTCAAATGTGACTCTCAGCACACTGATCTATTAATAGAATGAGATTAAAGACTCAAACACTGATTGATTTCTATAACAATCATCATGAACACAAAACCTTCCTTTCATCTACTTTAATAAAACGTGTAAATGAGGTCACGTCACGTGTGTTGTGGTGAGTTCGAGTCTGGAGTTTCTTCATCATTTATTCCTCTCTAAATGTTCTGCTTGATGTTGAACTGATGCAGGTCACAGAACACTTACTATATTCTTGACATGAATATTCTGTGACAATGATTTGGATGCAGGCAGATTAGACTTTTTTTTGCGGTTTAATGAAAGTCCGACAAACACAAATCCACAGGACAGCAGAGAAACAGGCGGAGGGTTTGATTCACGAAAAAGGCAATCAGCAAAAGCAAAACAAATCCAAAACACTCAAAGGGCAAAGAGAATCATAATAAAGAAAAGCAATGGTCATACACAGGAAATGATAAAACAGCTAATAGCGCTAGCCTGGGTTAAGAAGGAAGTGAAGTGCACTTTGAACTGACGGTGCTTAAAACTCGGGGGGATGGCCCCCTCTGGGATGGTGGGGGGAACGGCCATGGGGGTTCTGACAATTTCCTTACTGTCCACCACTGCAAAAGATAACAATGAAGCATTAAAAAGGTACGAAATAAAAATAATACATTTAAATAAAAAAAATGGCAAAACAATAGATTTTGAATAAAGCATAAGGTTTAAAATAAATAGTTTTTTATTAAACATAATTAAACCTGCAAGTAGAATTTATTGGGGGCCAAGCACTCAGACTCAGAGAGCTACTCACCTACAAATGTTCTACATTCACTTGTACGGCTTTAGCAAGTTATAAATAACGTGTTGCATCAGTTCATGGTCCTGAAGATGCTGACCAAGGTTTGTGTCTGAGTGTGTGTACACAGTCACTTCTTGTTTTGGCATTTGGTGTGAACTGGACATCATTTTTAGTAAGAGTAGTGAAGCTTTTCAAATCTTGAGGACAAGGTTCAAAGGTTAGGACCGTAAAATGTACCATAAACTTCTTCACTACCTCCATCAAGTCAAATAGAGCACTGGCCCAAATTTGGTTAGAACATCATTGTACTAAATTTCATCATTTTCGATCAGATGGACACCTTTACCAAAAAGCAGCACTTTTATGTAGAAAACAGGTTTTTGTTGGTTTCTCAGTGGAAAAACTAAACTATCTAGAAGTTTGTGGACACCTGACCATAAGATTCTGTGCTTTTTGAACATCCCATTCCACATTTAATCCCCATTTATTGTTATAATAATCTCCACTCTTCTGAGAAGATGTTCCACCAGATTTTGTAGAGGTTTGTGGAGATTCATTCAGGACTGGCTTTGTGCACAGGAGCATTGTAATGCAGGAATAGGTTTGGGTCTCCTTGTTCAAAAGAGGTTTTAAAGTCACCCTGTACAATTGTGTGCCTTGAACTTTGACATAAAAGTTTGGGAAAGAACCACATATGGGTGGAAAAGCCGGGAGTCCCAATACTTATGGTGGTAGTTAGCTAGTATCATGTTTCAGCTGGTTAGTCATTCCGCTAATCTGTACATCGTCATAAAACATCGAACAAAAGTCCTTGTGTGTGTTAAAGCAGCAAAAATGTTAGTGTGTAAAGATGTGTGTGTTTCAAATTAGGTATATATCTGTATGTGTGTGTGTGTGTGTGTGTGTGTGTGTGTGTGGGGGGGGGGGTGTTTTATAACGTGCCATTCTGAAGTCTATCTCCATAGAACATGATAAGAACGGGGAAAGCCGCTGCAGTCACTGATACAGACGCAAAACAAAACACAAACATATATGTGGACTTTTACATGATCAGTGTTTATAGAATAGAATAGCCTTTATTTGTCACATATACATTATACACAGTGAAATTTTGTTCTTCGCATATCCCAGTTTTACTTGGAAACTGGGGTCGGAGTTTCCAAGTAAATGTATAGTTTGTTTTTAACTGGTAAAATCTGAAAATTAGAAAAATTACCCTTATCCAGGTCTGAGGAACTTCTGAAGTTCAGCATAATGAACTTCACAGGAATTGATTGAAACAGTCTGTTAGATGAAGCAGGACTGCAGTTTGACATGAACAGATTTTACATTCATTGGTCCATCAGTGAACCGCCGACTGCCCCAACAATGATCTAATTTTAATGAATGGACATTTGGGGATGAGGATGAGGATGGGTTTGGTTTTGAGTCTGATTCCCCCTTAAAGTTTCTTCATATCATCTCAGTGAGCTGTTTTCCTCACCACTGTCTACACTGGCTTCCTTATTAGGGATAAACTTATAGGGAATTTATGAATCTAAAGTTTATATTAGTAATCTATTTATTTATGTAGAGCTGTTTTGGGGCAACATTTACTTTGAAAATAAAATAAAATTCTATTTAATTTTTTTCTACCAATAAAACTGTTATAATTTAAGAAACTAATTCATAATGGACCTTTTTGCATTGTGGTGTAAACTTTTCATGCTGGTGGGGGTGGAGAAACAGTGTGGGGATACCTTTTTTAGCACACACTAAATGGTTTATTAATGATTGTGCATGGTTTGAATCCTATGGCTAATTTGAGTATTGTTTTCCTAACACCTTTCGTCTCTTCATCTTCTAATGGTCTCAAACTGGCTCAATGGACTTGACAATAGTAGGATTGGTAGGATTCAGTGGGCTTGAGGTCATATCTCTCTAGCAGGCCACTAAAGATCTTCCACTTAAACCCATGTGAAGCAGATCTTAATGGAGCCTTGTGCATTGTCATGCTGGAACAGGTGCGCAGTTAATGCGACTGCATTCAAAGACACCCAATATGATTATGTGTCTCCAACTCATCAGTTTGCAGAAGAACCATTTAGAACCACAGAAGAAAAGTCCGGCGTCCAACCATTCCGCAGGATTTCTAATTACATGGCTAGTCAGTGTGGAAGGCTTTTATTTCAGGAGTGGTTATCTCACACTTATCTCCGTCTCCACACGCACAATCAGAGATGTAGCGGTGTAGTGATGGCGTGTGCACTCTGACCCTCTCCGCCTGATATGAGGACGAGGAGGACACGAGCACACAGCTGTATGTTTTCACCCAGAGGACATGAGCCGACCTTGAAACATAAACCTACAGTGCAATAGAGATATCAGGAGCTTATTGTCTCTAATCTCTCAGGAGGACCTCCAGTTAATATACGCTCTCTGATAAACGATGAATGGAAGAGTCAAGCCAATCAGAGCTCAGGAGCTGCTACACTCCACCACTTCATGTGTACACAATACCTCCAAAAGTATACACATCCCATGACCATCAAAAGCCATCTGTCCTTGAGAAACGTCTCAATCCAGATTTATTCCCTTTCCATGTCCCATTATAATGAAATGAATACATTTATTCCTAATGAAAAGGCAGAGATAATGGTAGTGGGATGATAAAAGGAAGAAACCTTGAATATTACATTTACATTTACATATGCAGCATTTAGCAGACGCCCTTATCCAGAGCTAAGTACAAAAGTGCTTTGAGTCTCTAGTAATGAATAAATCTACACTGTACACAAGATTACAAACTTAATATAAATATAAATCTTGAATTCTACAAAGCAAACTTGGAAAGTGCTCATTTAAGTGTTTCAGGAAGATGAAGGTCTTCAGTCGTCGCTTGAAGATAGTCGGGGACTCTGCTGTACGGACATCTAGGGGAAGTTCATTCCACCACCTCGGTGCCAGAACAGAGAAGAGCCTTGAAGTGTACTTACCTCTGATTCTTAGAGAAGGTGGTACCAGTCGAGCAGTGCTGGAGGATCTCAGACAGCGTGGTGCAGTGTGAGATGTGATGAGGTCACTGAGGTATGATGGTGCTGGTCCATTTTTGGCCTTGTAGGCATCATCAGTGTTTTAAATCTGATACGTGCAGCTACTGGAAGCCAGTGAAGGAGCAGCAGTGGGGTGGTGTGGGAGAACTTGGGCAGATTGAACACAAGTTGTGCAGCTGCGTTTTGGATCATTTGCAGTGGACGAATAGCATTCAGGGGAAGACCTGCCAGCAGAGAGCTGCAGTAGTCCAGTCTTGAAATGACAAGACACTGAACAAGCACCTGGGCAGCCTGTGGGGACAGAAATGTTTGAATCCTTCGGATGTTGTAGAGAAGAAATCGACAGGAACAAGCCAGATTAGTGACATGTGGGAAGAAGGACAGTTCATTGTCCATAGTTACACCAAGGTTACAAGCAGTGGCTGAGGGGGAGAGCAGAGAATCATGAAGTGTTATTTGGAGATCTTGACCTGAAGATGAATCACCTGGGAAGACCAGCAGTTCTGTTTTCCTGGGGTTAAATTTTAGTTGATGAGCACTCATCCATGAAGATCTCTCACGTCAAAAGCGCTAACTATAAACGCAATTATTACCGACCAGGAGTTTAATATAATGTGTTTGACAGAAACGTGGATTAAACCGAATGAATATTTAGCATTAAATGAAGCGAGTCCTCCTAGGTATAGTTCCATACACCAACCCCGTATAAATGGCAGAGTCGCAGCTATTTATAATAATAATCATCACACAAAAAACTAAACACAAATGTAAAACATTCGAAGATTTTTACACCAACATAAAATATTTAGTGTCCAAAAGTAGGCCTAGGCTTTACTGTCTGGGTGTTGGAGTAAGTGCAGAAATAAGCTTCAGTTAGTTCAGAATGCAGCAGCAAGAGTCCTCACTAGATCTAGAAAATATGATCACATCAGCCCTGTTTTAATCATCTACACTGCTCTCAATTACATCTCACACTGATTATAAAATACTACTACTGACGTATAAAACACTTAACGCTCTCACGCCGGAGTATCTGAGTGAACTTCTGTACCAGGCTATTTGTTGGTACCTCAAATAATGAAGGGGTTCATGGAAGGGCAAC
>NC_139581.1:1424493-1434493 GCF_946808225.1 Silurus aristotelis
GACTAAGGACTATGGCCGCAGGAAGTGGGGGTGCTGCAGCACCCCCTATTGGCGAGAGAAATATTTTTTTTTAAATGTAGGCCTATTAAACATATTTTGCACAATTTATAAATTCCTTATGAATATTTTAGGAAATGATAAAAATATTCCATTAGTTTTTCTATATAGAAAGCTTGAATTGTCTACTTTTAAACAAAACAATTCAAAACGAAAATAAACCGACTAGCATATGTTTATTATGTATTCCGTATTAAGTGTGCATTTCTCTCTATAGGCGCGTCACTGCGGAGATGATGAGTGAACATCGTCATCTTCATCTTTGCAGCCCGACACTGACACACAAAAAAAAAACACTTCATTAATAAACAATTCAAATGTCTCCTTGCTATATTTGACAGATTCATAATCATTACTTTTGCTGGTTCTTTGTGACAGCTGTTCTGTGTGTTATTGGCAGCGCCACCCTCTGGTTACAGCACCAGAACATGGACATTTTATTTTAGAGAATGATCCACAACAGACATTAGAACATTAGATATTCTATAATTAAATCAACTAATCGAATATTCAAAAATAGTGTCTCATCCCTGCATGGAATCTCTTTTCTTTTCCCATATCTTCACTCACGTCTTCACCCATTTCCAAAGGGGATTAAACGTTTCTTCCTTTGTTCGCTTTTAGGTCGATTATTTTCGTATTCTTTACTGTGGTAAAGTAGAAAAAACGCTGTACAGACATTTTTACTTGTACGTCAAATTCTTTTTAATAGCCTACAGTTTGTGCTTGTTATTAATTAGACGTATGATCATTGGTAATGCGCGTCATGTTCATGTGTAAAGCGCGTTTCACACGCGCGGGTGATTTTAGTTTGGCTTTCTCTGGCAGCGCGCACACATAGCCTAAATGCCTTGTGCTTGTAGAAGATAAAATTAGCTCTTCATACCTTGAACAACATGAAGATATCAGAAAAAGAGATCGGTGGTCTCTTTCCTGCTCGTGTTCCACATCCCTCTCAAAGTGCAGAGGGGAGGCTATCACGCGTCTTTGTGTGGAAATATACAACTGTTTTTTTTTTGTTTTTTTTAATGGATTCAACTTTATTATATTATGTAAGTTACCAGTATTTACTGATATTTATTTCAATGCTTTACAGGCTTTAGTGTGTTGTTTCTTTGTTTTTTTTTACATTTATTTGAAAACAACCCCCCAACCACCGCAACACCGCCGGTATTTGGTGCACTACCACTGCGGTGGTAAAAAAAACTGCCATCGTCACAGCCCTATGTTATTTTTTAAAATGTATTCTAAAAAGGCTCACAGGTTTTTTGTCCAAAAAAAAAAAAAATCACAGCACCCCCGTTCAAAATGACTTCCAGCGGCCCTGCTCAAGACTACAGTTTGATCTGATCTCCATCACTGCTCCTCAACATCGTTTATCTGTAATAAATGGACATTCGGTGGCACCCAGATGAGGATGAGGTTCCTTCTTGAGTCTGGTTCCTCCCAATGTTTTTCCCTTTTGCATCTCAGAGAGTTTTTCCTTCACCACAGTCTCCACCGACTTGTTCATCAGGGACAAACTTACACTTATAAAGAACATCTTCATTTTTATCTCCACATTATCTGTGTAAAGCTGCTCTGAGACCATGTTCATTACTAAAAATGGAAATACAAATAAAGATGAACTGAATTGAAATTAAAACCTTGAGAGGAACCAGACTTATTTCCCTCCACTTTATTAAGAACACCTGTACATTCATGCAGCAGCAGCATATGATCATAAAGAGCTTCAGTTCATGTTCACATTAAACATCTGCATTAGAAAAAGTGTGCTCTCTGTGATGTTAACCCTGGCGTGGTTTATGGTTTAAGAAGTTGAGAAACTGCTGATCTCGTGCTGAGATTTTTACCCAAAACAGTCTAAAGAGTTTACACAGAGGGGTGCCAAAACAAAAAAACATTGTGCAGCACATCTGCAAAAATAAACACCTGGTTTAGAAAGTTCAGAGAAAAATGGACAGATGTCTGAGTTGACATAAAAGATAAATTAAGTCATAGTTACTCTTTACACCGGCAGTGTAAAGCATCTCAGCAGGAACAAAACATGAGCCAAACCTTTGGAAGATGAGCTACAACATCAGAATGCCACATCAGGTTTAACTTCTGTCAGCCCATGAAGATCAGCTGGTCTTCCTCATTCTGATGATGTGAATATTACCGGAAGCTCCTTACCTGTATCTTCATGATCATGATTAACTGATTAAACATCTTCACGGGTCAGTGGGTTTAGAGGTGTTCCTAATAAAAGTGAACAGCGAGGTCATGCATATACTCGGCAGTGAAAAGTGTAAGGGCATATTTTATTATGATATGATTAAAAAAGACTCATTATTAGCAGAGAGAAAATGATCAAATCAATACACAGAAAAGAAACAGACTGAATTTACATTCGATTTAAAGGTGCAATAGTTAATTAAATGAATTTCTTACTCGTGTCAGCTGATTAACAGCAGTGATCCTCGAGCCAAAACTGCTCAGCATGAGACCAATCAGATTCGATCAAAATTGAGTGTATGTTTGAAAAATCGTGTAATATACAATCATTTATACACTTGTAAAACACGATGTCGACCCCTAGTGGCCGATGTTGTTCAAAATTCTTACAGTCTTTTAGGGCTATGAGTGGAACATGTCTACTGAGTTTTGTTTTGATTTGCCTCCGTTAACCGTCTAACAGATGCCCAAAAGTCATTGGTGGATGGTGGTTATGGTTTTTAAGAGACGCAAATGTGCTCATAAATCAGAGACTCCACATGCCAAGTTTCAAGCGTAGTTATACAGTGGAACCCCGTTGTACGAGCAACTTATAGTACGAGCAAACGGAGATACGAGCAACCTCGCTCGCAAAATTTTACCCTGTTTCACGAGCAAATTTCGAAGGCACGAGCAAACTCACGCTGCCGGTTTCCCGTTTTCGGCGGAGGGTCGCATCAGTCGCTTAGTTGATGACGTATCACTCGGTCGCTCTCGTGGTTCAGTGCAGCAAAAACTTAACTGTGGCAGCGGGGGCGTGGCCGAGCGGCGGTTTGTGAATGGAGGGCGGGTCCGGGAGTATATAGGCAGGGGATTGCCTCACCTGAAGTTAATGTGACCTAATGATTGTTCTCTCTTTTCAAGTGATCGGAGGGTGCATTTAAGGAGGAGAGAGAGTGTGTGTGTGTGTGTGTGTGTGTGTGTGTGTGTGTGTGCGCGCGCGCGCGCGCGCGAGCCAGCCAGCCAGCCAGCCAGAGACTTGCTGCGTGGGGCACTAAGCAGACCGACACAAAAACCCAAATAAAAGTGGATGTGACGCCTTTGCATCTGAGCTGTTGTGGCGTTCCTTATTCCCGTATTCATACGCTCTCCCACAGTAACTTTTTTTTGTTTTATATTTTTATTTCACTAGAACTTTTAAAAAATGTCTCCCAAGAAAATCAGTGATGTTGCTGTGAAAACGAAAGTAAATAGAATTACCATGAGCGTGGTGCACGCCTCATACTCGCAATCAACCACTATCATATGAGTAAGTGTTAAATTATGTTTATATTACAGTAATTTGCTGTGTATTTGTTTTTGAAAATAGGCTACAAATACTTTTTAAGTGCAGAAATAAGCAATCGGATGAGATCTCGGAACGGATTAAATCACTTTTACATTCATTCCTATGGTGAAAATCAGTTCGAACATACGAGCAATTTTCAAGAACGAATTATGCTCGTACAACAGGGTTCCACTGTAGCAGTTTTTCATTTTCCCCCTGTTTAGCGCCACCAAGTGGCAGAGCTATGCAATTTTTTTTAACCAAAGATTGAGTACATGGACACATATACCAAGTTTCATGAAGAGCTCTCATTCCGTTCATGAGTTATTGCCATTTTTGTCAAAGTAGAAATAATAGCGATACTTTGCAAACTCTCCCCTTATTGAGCGCGACCACCTGGCCAAGTTTCAACTCTCTAGACCTTACGATTTAGTCTGCATAATAATAATAATAATAATAATCATCTCTACAATAACAATAGGGTTTCAGCACCCCTGATAACAGCACAACCCAGTGACTGAACATGTGTATTACATGAGTGGGGAAAAAGAAAACCAAAGTCAATTTCGTTACGGAATGTTTGTTTTGTTTATACCTGAATTCACTTCCGGTCAAATTGGTTTTTGACACGCTCCCTAACACACCTTCAAAGAAACAGCGTGTTTTTTTTTTGCCGGTGTGTGAATAGGGGAAACTGTACAAAGTTAGGATGAACAGCAGAGGGCGCTGTGTACACATTTACGCCACAGAGAGGAGTCTTCTCATCCAACTGTTCTTGAGTTACTGTTCTACAACACACACATGCACGCACACACACACACACACACACACACACGCGCACACAACACACACTAATCAATAACACACCACAAACACACTCTAAAACACAACAAATACACCACAAACACACCATAAACACACACTAACACACCACCAACACACAATCAATACACTAACACACACTACAAACACACACTACAAACACACACTACAAAAACACAATTAACACACTGGAAAGTGAAAAATGTAGGTATGTAAGAGCTTAATGCTGAACTGACAGACGTGAGACGGAAATATTTACAGTGCCTGTCCGATCTCAGCTAACACTTCAGTGTGTGTGTGTGTGTGTGTGTGTGTGTGTGTGTGTGTGTGTGTTAGAGAGTCTATCTTCGATATGGATGAAGCCCTGACACTCTTTTCATTGGGATCTGAGCTCAGAGCTGATAAGACCGGAATGCTGGGAACGAAAGCTGTGCAGAATTGCTGAAGTGTGTGTGTCGAGTTATAATATCACAGACGATATGATCGTATCAGGACGACGAGGCTGACGGGAAACTCGCAGCGGACACGGCGGGACGATTCCCAAATAAGGACTCGAACCTTCAGTGTGTTGCTGTGAAAATTAAATAGTGTATAAAACTGATGACTGCTTTTATCAGCACTATTTTATGGAGTTTTATTCCTTTTATATCACAGCAACTCCTCAACTATTCCTTTATTACATTTTATTACACAATAACAGATACTTTTATCCTTGTATGGTTACATTGATCATGCTGAAGTCTATGTTGAAGTTAAAGAAACCACAGAGAAACGTAAAGTTTAAAGTTACAGCTTTACCACTGACTGTTACAAAGTGCTGGACACTGAAGACGTCTTCCATACTTCCATCTTACATAAGCATTAATGATTAAAGCCCTCATGAACTTTCCTTTGCTATAGAAATGAGCATAATGTGAGAACCAGCATGTTATTGTAAACCTGGAACTGAAATACATGTAGAAAGAAAAATGAATCAACACAACCAGACCAATCACAATTCAGAATTCCAGCATGCTGTGTGGTGTGTGTGTGTGTGTGTGTGTGTGTGTGTGTGTGTGTGTGTGTGTGTGTGTGTGTGTGTGTGTGTATACACATTATGATATATGAGGTGGTAGTAAAAAGTTTGGAGACTAACTGGTGCTGTTCTGACCCACGTGTGTTCCCATGTCTGTGATTTAAGCATCAAGTTAGAACAAAAAGCAAACATAAAATTCTGCATGAAACTGCCACAAATCTGCCACAGAGACGTTTGATGTGACACACGTTTGACATACGACGATGCTGCGACGAGACGTTCGAGGAGTTTTGATCGCTTTAACGAGCTCAACCCCTGAAAATGATCGTCGGAAAAAAACAATTCACAAGATCTCGCACACACAGTTCAGTTAGTTCAGAATGCCGCAGCAAGAGTTCTTACTAGGTCAAGAAAATACGATCATATAACCCCAATCTTATCGTCCCTACATTGGCTTCCTATTAAGTTTCGAATAGACTACAAACTACTGCTACTCACTTATAAAGCACTAAATGGTTTGGCTCCCATGTATCTATCCAGTCTCTTAACACGCTACAATCCGTCACGCTCCCTGAGATCTCAAAACTCTGGGCTTCTAGTAGTTCCTAGAATAGCAAAGTCCACTAAAGGCGGTAGAGCATTTTCACATTTAGCTCCTAAACTCTGGAATAGTCTTCCTGACAGTGTTCGGGGTTCAGATACACTCTCCCAGTTTAAGTGTAGATTAAAAACATATCTTTTTAGCAAAGCCTACACATAACACACATCACACACATCACATCATAACCTTGTGCTCCAGAACATCTGATCACATGCACATTATCAACTTGTGCTGTTAATATCATGAACAGCAGCTACGCTAATTCCTCTCCACTGCTTCTCTTTCTCTCCCCATCCCGAGGCTTCCTGAGGTTTGGCCAGCTCCAGTCACGTCCCACCTCGTGAAGATTATGGACCTATGGATGATCATGGAGAAGTAGATGCCGAGTGTTTAAAGGCCCTGGCATGGAGAAGCTGATGCTGGATCTATGATGATCACAAATTGTTCTGTATTGTTGAAAGATTTATGACCAAACTTTTGATGTCACCCATATGAGGATGGGTTCCCCTTTGAGTCTGGTTCCTCTCAAGGTTTCTTCCTCATATCATCTAAGGGAGTTTTTCCTTGCCACTGTCGCCACGGCTGCTCATCAGGGACAAACGCACACCATTCACCTTCACTGTTGTTTTCTGTAAAGCTGCTTTGAGACAATGTCTGTTGTGAAAAGCGCTATACAAATAAACTTGACTTGACTTGACTTGACACCCTACTTACCAGATTTTTCTCCTGCAGACTTCGCCCTCTTCCCGAAGATGAAGATCCAGCTCGCTGTTTTGAAGATCCGGCACGAATCGCAGAAGGTGCTCCACATGCTTCGAAAAGAAGACCTCCAGGACACGTTCCAGAAGTGGCAGGAATGCTGGGAGCTGTATTGCTCTGTAAGAGGACTAAGTTAATAGTGTGTAAACTTGGATAAATAAAGTACTTTCTCATAAACAGAGCGAGTCTCCGAACACATATGCAGATACATACTGTGACCTCTGGGTTAGACAATAAAACTGAAAAACTTGGTTTTACAAATCATTTTTTAGGAAGGTGGTAATCCTGTAGTGATTTGGGCAGCTGTAGTTTTGCAGTTTTATGTTGTTTTTTTATACAAACCTGTTGACCTGGACGTCCTTGTAAACATCTTCAGCTTGCATTAACAGTTATTCCTGTGTGATGTGGTCTGTTGTGTGTGTGGTGTGTGTGGTGCTACGCTGACATTACCGTGTCATCACTGTGACTTTCGCTACACAACAAGGATCTGCTGTCCTTGTCACAGATGCACCAGCCAGACACGCATCGACAATTTGTCTTCGTTTGGACTCTGATACGTTTCCCATTACGTTTTGTTCAACCTTCACACTCTGCTTTTATTTATAGAATGTGAACTGTGTGCAGATTGGCCAGCAGACCACCCATACAACACGGACATTAGAGTTAGAGGATAGAAATTTATACATTTTTACATCCGTAATTAACGAGCCAGAGGTGACAGTGGTGAGGGAAAAACTCCATGAGATTCATGAGGGAAAAACCTTAAAAGGACACCAGAAATGCCAGACACCTCAATGCAAAACTGTTACAATAAATGTAACAACTTACATTAAACAAAGTTTAAATAGAGTCATTTTATGACACACAGTGGGTCAGAACCTCCCCAGAACTGGATCAGTCCATCTCAGCACACAGCAAGGACGTCCTGTAACAAGTACAGTATCAATAAACCTGAGCATCAGTGCAGTCGTCTGGCATACAGGGGGCGACAATGAACCCTGCCCAGAGCCCGTACAAAACACGTTTACTCTCAGCTCCAGGATTTTTGGCACCCCATGTAAACATGGGTCAACTTTTATGACTAATCTGAATGATTTTCATATTTAAACCTCAGTGAAACAGGAAGTGATCATGGATTACAAATAAAAAGATTAAATAGTATTAAAAAAAAAGTAAGAAAGTAAAGAAGCAGTAACAATTATTACCCTTATTTCATGGTGCCAACTCTTTTTAGCCCTAAATCTCTGTCAGGAAAAACATCCACATCCAGATTTATGTAAATATTCTCCTTGCATCCTGCTTTTAAAAAAAATGTTCAGATGTCGTTCGCTCCAATTCTTTTCCGAATCCAAACCTTTTCCGGATTATGTTTTACACAAATTCAGGAATTCAGCTCAGATTACAGAAGGACCAGCTGTGTTAAAGGCATTAAAGACCTGCAGCCTCCTGGTGCACATGTGAGTGGAGGTTTGTGGCAGCGTGGGGCCTCCACAGTTGAGGCTGAATTTCTCCAAACATTTGTGACGAATTAGGTCATTTCCTGTAGCCTTGAGAATGCATACAATAAAAAAAGAAAAGAAAGCCCAGCAGACCTCCATGGTGTTCGGGTAGAAGGAGGAATCACACGTTTATTCAGGTGGAGAGCAGATCCACAGGCTGGAGACACAGATAAAGGAGTTGTTCAGCCTGTTTTTAAGTTCCTCTCTGATGTGTCTCCTGTGACATCCAACTTGACAGATGTTTGTGAGGTGCTACAATGGTTGCAAGATGTTTTGGAGTGAGAAGTTTGGAGATGTTAGGAGGTATTTTTGAGATGTTTGCGAGATGTTTGTTAGAAGGTTTTGAAAGATGTTTTTAAAATATTTGGAAATTTAAGATGTTTTGAGATGTTTGGGGTGATATGTTTAAAGTGAGATGGAAGGAGGTGTTTGGTGTGATAGATGTTTGAAGGTGTTTGTGTTAATGATTTTTATAGGTGATGGTGAGATATAGGAGCTGTGTTAAGTGAGATGTCTGTGAGACATTCAGAGATGTTTGTGAGTATCCGTACTGTGCAAATCAACAGGCAAACATCAGGAGCTCATGGTATCCGTAGCATTTTTTCATACGGTTAAATGCATGCTGTTAGCTAGCTGCTACTGACTAGCCTGCTCACTTCCAACAGCTAAGTAACGTGCAACATCGTTGGCTACAAATTAGAGCTTTTGGAGGCCAACTCAGCCTCCACCATGTATCACCACACCACGCTTACGTTCCAGTTTTCTTCACGCTAATAGAAAATCGGTTTAAAAAAAAGAGATCCCACCTGACCTTTACTTAAGATTAATTTACTCCTAGAAAATGCTGAATTGTCCTTTTTCCATCCTTCTGTCTATTTATCATGCAAAAACCTCTTTCAGACTTGAGCCAACTGCACGACTTTGTCCCGTTATTCCAACATTTATCACCAGAAACTCGTTAGAAAAAAAACACACATCACTGTACAAAAGGGACTGATGGCAAAAGATGGCAAATTAGCCATTTATTCAAACAATTATAAATGACTAATAACGTAAACAAATCTTTAAAGGAGCAACTCCAGCTGGAATATACCTCACATTTTAATGTCGTTATTTATAAGAACAGCGATGTACAGAGTCGGCCATGGACACAGAGCGGGGATGTGAGAAGAGAGGAGAAAAAAGAAGGACCAAAGCAAGAGCTACAGGATTGGAACAGCATCTCAGGATCTTCATCACACAACACCAGGGATTGTTTTTTTGTTGTTTAGTTTTACTTTTTTGTGTTTTTCTTTTGACATGGAATCGAAAATTATATACACATCATCTTACAGAATTTACACATTTACACTGATCAGAAACGATATGATGTCATAACCGAGACGTGATGACGGACGCTGAACGGAACGGAGGAAACTCACGAGGGGGTGTGTAACCGTCCTGGTGGAAGCCAATACTTTTAAAAAGGACGAGACATGCTTCTGCAACACCGACTCACACACACACACACACACACACACACACACACACGCACACACACACAGAGATACACGCACATTTAAAAATGGAAAGCGAGGAAAACTAAAGACATCTAAAAGACACTGATGCTCTGCATTCATTCGCGTATGGCTTCCTGGCTCAGTGTGTCCTGACACAGACAGAAAACAACAATCTAAAAACAGCAAGTTGAAGAACAGAGGAGGAAAGAAGAAAACGATAAACCA
>NC_139581.1:1439493-1490455 GCF_946808225.1 Silurus aristotelis
GTGACAGAAACAGACAAAAAGGGTGGCAAAGTGAGACATACAGAAGGGTTGGCAGACAGACAGACAGACAGACAGATAGACAGGAGGGTTGGCAGACAGACAGACAGACAGACAGATAGACAGGAGGGGTGTCCCCCCCACACACAACACACTTGTAGATGTTCAGTCCTGCAGCATGCTTTGCTTTACCACTTTGTGGGGGGGGGGGGGGGAGAATTCAAAATAACGCTTCATTACATCTACAATTCTGATGCTTCAAATCACACACACAGATAAAGTAGTGTCAGAAGATTACATTCATTAATAAGTTCTAATAAAGTTACTGATATATAATGAAGCTGTTTGAGTTTCTGCCTGGTGCTGTTTTTCGTTCTGTTCCTCATTTGTATGTTTCCAGTTCGTCATATTCATCTTCAAATTCAGAATCACCAAATATTTAGAATCACCATATATCCATCAAACACAGAAATTATTTATGGAATTGGAACTGGATGTTGATGTTTACAGGTTTTTATAAGAAGCGCATTCATTTAGATTCAACTAACACATGCAAACTACCTGCATATTCAATGTTTTAAACTCCAACAACCTGAACTCCCAGCCAATCAGAATCCCTAATTACATTAGGACTTTGTTCACATTTGTTTTGTAGTAATTATAGGCGTCTGTATGATCTGTCTTTACAATGTACGGTCATCGGGGATGCCATCATCATCATCATCATGTTGTTTCTCATCAGAACAGCGAGCAGCTGAAGGAAATATGACCTCACACATTCAGATTTTTCTGGAAATTCGCCTTACATTTGGAGCGAATCGCAGCCACATCGGCGTTAACTCTGAGCTGGTTTTAATTACGGAGATTTAGAGCAGGACGCCATATCCAGTTCCCCAAATCCACCTTAGAGAAATCCAAAACACACACACACACACGCACGCACGCACGCACGCACACACACACACACACACACACACACACACACACTGTGTCGTAATGCTTCTCCAGCACACCTCCTGAACAGAAACTGAATAAAGCACTCTGCATCTGTCTCCTATTTTTGCTGCAGTCGTGCCTCGCTGCTGCTCTCGGCTTTGAGCGCCAGGCTGCAGGTTTCATCTTCCTCAAACTACACAACCATTACACAATAACCAGGAAGAGTCACTTTATTACTGGAGGCTTCTGTTAGCAGTCGACCTTCTGTCTTTTGAAAATAAACGTTTGAGGAGCCAATAATATAAATATAAATGAGCTGGTTATGGAACAGACATGTACAGATGCATTACAGGAAAATCCACAGGTTTAGAAAGATGAAGAATTACAGCCAACATGGCGTAAGGTTTCCGTCACTGATGCGTGCTCTCTCTTTGTCTCAGTGAAGGAGGCATGGTCTCGGTCTGTCTCAGTGAAGGAGGCGTGGTCTCGGTCTGTCTCAGTGAAAAAGGCGTGGTCTTGGTCTGTCAGGGAAGGAGGCGTGGTCTCGGTCTGTCAGGGAAGGAGGCGTGGTCTTGGTCTGTCTCAGTAAAGGAGGCGTGGTCTCTGTACATGTCAGGTCGAGTGTAGGAGACGTTGTCCTGGTCTGTATCGCTCAGGTCTAGTGAAAAAGGTCTGTCTCTTTAGAGGAGGTGTGATCTCTGATATCAGATCCAATAAAGGAGGTGTGGCCTCTGTCCCTGTTAGTCTTAGTGAAATAGTGGTGGTCTCTGTGACAGACCCAGTGAAGAAGGCATGGCCTTCGGGTCACATCAAAGAAGTGTGGCCTCCTGATATTCCCAATCAAGGACGTGGAGGCTTCTGTCAGAGTGTTCATTCAGCAGTCCTGAGGGGTTTCTTGACCCAGTCCTGGTGCTGATAATAAGATGATTAGTGAAGATGTTAAACAGCCGCAGCTCAAACGGCTGTTCAGGGAGCGTTTCATCTCGGAGTTTCAGAACAGATCAAAGGAGAACTTTTCAGACTGCAAAGGAAATGAAATAGAGAGCAGTGATCCTGCAATCATCAGCTCCTTCCTGCAGGTACACCCGAGATTTCTGCACAGAACAACACCTTCTCCCTCACACACACACCAATGTGTCGGATGACTATTTGGAAGAGGATCAAGCAGACTTGAAGACCTGGAATATGTACGTGCTACATTACTATCATTATTTATTCCAGGAAGTGACATTCCTCTTCTCTGGATCGTGGATGACCCTGTGCTGCTTCCTGTTCAGAGCATGTTGGATTTCAGAACTGAGTTAAGTGTGTGTTCTAGTGTAAATCCCACCTGTGTGTGTGTGTCAGGTGTCGACCGGCTCAGAGTTATCTTCTGCTTGTTTGTTCTCCTCCAGCGGCTGCAGCCTCTCAGTCGGAGTGGGAGTGATGCCTGTAACAGAACAGCGGCAAATTACATGACGATTAGCTTTTGTAGCATCAGTGCAAATACTTTAGACACCAAACATGTCATAACTTGAAAGACACTGAACTAAAACCGTGCTTACAGAAAGAGTAAAAACACTATACGGATAAAAGTGTGTTTTGTTGTTATAATAACCTCCAATCTTCCGGAAAGATGTTCCACTAGATTTTGTGGAGATTCGTGTTCGTTCAGCTACAAGGGCATTTGCAAGGTCAAGTACTGAAGGTGAGGAGGCCTGGGGTGCAGTCAGCATTCACGTTCATCCTAAAGGTGGTCAATAGGGTTTATAGCTCAATAACAAGAGATCGTCCACATACATCCAAGCCATTGAAAGTATATCTCAATGGAGCTGGCTTTATCGTAGGGACTTCTAGTTCAAGTGAAATTCCCAACTTTGTTGACAGTCACAATATCTAAACAAAAAGTGAACTGTTCCAAGGAGGAGAACATGTCTGTCTTAAATTGAACAAACGTAAAGCCGTCATGACTCAGAAATCAGGTGTTTAGAGATTTCCCCACTGTGGGACGAATAAAGGTATCTCTTATGATGCAAAGAACCCTGACTGTTCCAAATGAACAGTGAATCATCTTCACCAGGAGGAGATTGATCTGGATGTTCTGGACAACCAGAGCAGGTGCATTGCTGCAAGGAGCAGCACAATTAATGGAAATTCAGGTTAGAGTTTCTATCCAATCAGATTTCTGTTATTACATCACGTGTTGCCGGGGTCAAAGGGATGCTTTAAGCCCTTCACAATAAACACTGCTGGGGCCTGGAGATTTAAATCCATGTTGTTTGTACAAGAACGTCGCAGTTTTCATGGCCTTTGACTGGATGGTTCAGAGAACTTCACTAGTCAGAGCTCACAAACTGCATCTGCAGCAAACTGCACAAGCTCGAATATATTCAAGTGGATTTAATAGCTTATAGTGGTTAAAGGTGGTTAAGCTAATAGTGGTTAAGGCATTAGACTCTGGATCGGATGGCCACATGTTCAAATCCCAGCACCACCAAGCTGTTACTGCTTGATCCTTAACCCTCAACTGCTCAGATGGAAGTCGCTCTAGATAAGGCCATCTGCTCTGTTTTTAGTAGTGTTTTTAGATTCCACAATAATCGATAGAGGAGAAGAAACTGATTTGGTCTGACACACTCACAAGGATGTTTTCAAGACGGACTTTACAAGAAAAGCTGGACGTCATAATGAAAGTTTACCAAAACAATTAAGCTTTTTCATGAATTGTTTATACTTTTGAGTTTTCTTTCCTGTAGAATTTACACAAAAACACACAATTTGCCTTCATTTCAAATCCCCAGGAAAACTGTAATGTGCAGAAACAATGCACACCGGGGTGATGTGAGGAGGTGAATCTCAGTGCTTCTGCTGGAGATTATGTGTGTGTGTGTGTGTGTGTGAGGAGGTGAATCTTAGTGCTTCTGCTGGAGATGATGTATGTGGAGGTGTGTGTGTGTGTGTGTGTGTGTGTGTGTGTGTGTGTGTTTCTGCTGGAGATGATGTATGTGGAGGTGCAGTTGTGGCTCCAGTGAAAGGAGACGTGTTGAATTGTGATTATTGGGTTTGTTGCTTTAGTGATGATGTTCATTGTGACTGTATGAGATCCTGTGTGTGATGCAGCTCTGATCTACTGCACTTCTCTATAACACTGATGATTTCTGTAAACGTGGCGTCATAATGATGGGATTAAGAGGTTGATTGGTTCAGGTGGAACATCACTGAAGTGACTACATTGTACGGTTGATCCAGATGGCGCACCCAAAAAGCGCACTGCCCCTACGAGGAGGAGATCAGTACACTGTTGATAAACCATCTCAACAAGGTATGTGAACCATCCACACATGATATTCCATATAATGCAAACATCATGCCGATATAGAAATTAACAGGGAATTACTTAAAGAACTGGGTGAGGAACACTTAAGGAAGTGAGATTGAGACCTTGAGATGCTTATGGTGCCACCATGAAGCAGCCACTCTCAGAAAGGTTCTGGGAACTGCTCTGGTGACTTGGTGAAAATAATCCAAATCGATTATTCTACATCTTTTCCTCAGGTTATATATTAATGTATTTTTATAATCACACTCTTGATGTCACCCAAATGAGGATGAGGTTCTCCTTTTGAGTCTGGTTCCTCTCAAGGTTTCTTCCTCATAACATCTGAGGGACTTTTTCCTTCACCACAGTCTCCATGGGTTCAGGGATAAACACACATTGCTCACCTCAACTCTTAAATTCTGTTTAACTCTTAAATTGTGTGAAGCTGCTTTGGGATGGAGTCTGATCCTTCATGAACATTTCTCCAGTAAATCTAGAGCAGATCAGAACCAAACTCAGAACTCATTTGAACTCTGAACTAATGGCTTCATAACGCTGCATAAATCTGCTGTGGGACGCTATGTCCTGATCTTTGTGTACAGAGTGAACACCGGTTTTGTTCTCAGCCTCCAGCTCCGGCGTTTTGTTATCATTTCTCCGCATGAATGAGTGACTGGAACACGATGCTGCAGGAACAGAGGAGCAGCTCGGGCCTGAACATCACGCAGCAGCCACTTCAGGTCACATTCATTCCTGGGGTTTATTCATTCATTCATTCCTTCCTTCCTTCCTTTCTTCCTTCCTTCCTTCCTTCCTTCCTTCCTTCCTTCCTTCCTTCCTTCCTTCCTTCCTTCCTTCCATCCATCCATCCATCCATCCATCATCCCACACATGGACACTATGGGAACAACAAAATAACAATATAATCCACACTTATTTAAATTTACGCATGTTCGTTTGCAATCAATTACTTGTGAACAGATTTGGCTACGATGTTTACATTATGAGACTACACTTAACATTATCCAGCTTGTAGGAGAACCCAGGTAGCTTTAAATGACATAATGGTTCATAGGGGTATTTTTGGAGCTCTTCCAGACTATCCTGGCTTCTGTCTTATACAGTATAAGAGGCTAATCATTGCTAGTTTGCTAGTGACGTTGGCTAATGGTTTTAATAGTAGCAGCTGTTGCTAACATGTTAACACAGACACGTGATTTACATCAATGTAACTGTTACTGAAAGAGAGGAAGTTTTAGCTGCTGGTAGGAGGAGCTAGTGACATGTGGGTGTGGCCATCTGAACAATGTAAACAAAACGAAATGTGACTGGATAAACAATGAAGTAAAAGTTGTTCTGGAAGCTGCGACAGAATAAATTAAGTGCTACGTTCTGTGCTAGCTAACGGCAATGCTAAGGACACTTCCTGTTTGAGTTGATAAGTAACATTTTGTGGTGTGTGTGTGTGTGTGTGTGTGTGTGTGTGTGCTCGCGCGCGTGTGGTCTCCATGTCTGCAATAGTGTTAAAAGCAACTCATTTGGTACGCGGAAGCCCTGAATTAGCACATGCTCTCGTTAGCCAAGCGTAGTGACACCTCCACAGCTGAAAGCAGGCTACAGGAGATCCGTGGGCAGACGGCAGAACCTGGATCATCTCATGCATTCTAACGCTCCATCTCGCTGTAACATATTGTTCTGCTGTTTCAGGAGGAATGAAAGCAGCTCAGCTGAATAGCGCAGGTTCGAGCTGATGCTAATCGATGGCAGCGATCTGAGGGAAATGTAAGCTCATAAATCACACCAGTGGATGAAGTGCTGCAGATCTGAGCCCTGGAGGCCAAAAGCTTCCTTCAATCAGACCCAAATGAGAAAATGACCATCTTCTGGCCTTACCTTCAGCTCTCCTGTTTGTGCAAGTCTGTGTTCATGATAGGCTTTGATTCCCGTTCTCTTTAATGAGGATTTGGGGAGCTATGGAGGAACTAATAAGGAGCTATTGATAAGCCAAGAGAAACTGATTGAGGAGATGATGGAGAAGCTGATAATGAGCTATAGGGAAGCTGATGAAGGAGCTGATGGAGAAGATGATGAAGGAAAAAGTGGAGGAGATGATGGAGGAGCTATAGGGAAGCTGATGAAGGAGGTGATGGAGGAGATGATAAAGGAAATAGTAAGGAGCTATATGGAAGCTGATGAAGGAGATGATGAAGGAGCTGATGGAGAAGATGGTAAGGAGCTATTAGGAAGCTGATGAAGGAGCTGATGAAGGAGGTGATGGAGGAGTTGATGGAGGAGCTGGTAAGGAGCTATAGGAAAGCTGATGGAGGAGCTGATGGAGGGGATGAACCTCACACAGTGTTCAGGAATCTGGACTAATCTGTAATTAATTTAATTCACTGCAGAGGACAAAGAGAAGCAAAATATTAATTTGGCCACACACACACACACACACACACACACACACACACACACACACACACACACACACACACACAGTGTCTTTTTCTATATAAACAGTCTCCACTTGTTTAATTAAACTCATCACTTTATCTTACACTGACACACTCTCTCACACACACACACACACACACACACACACACACACACACACACACACACACACACACCCTGTCTAGTGTCAGCTGATATGCACTCACTCCCTCTGATTGTGTGTGTGTGTGTGTCAGTAAAAGACATATGGGAATTTTGCTGAATAAGGACTGCGTAGTGCTGACTGCTGCCTCATGCTTTCTGGAGTTTTCTTCTTTATGTCTCTCTCTCTCTCTCTCTCTCTCTCTCTCTCTCTCTCTCTCTCTCTCTCTCTCTCTCTCTCACACACACACACACACACACACACACCTATATCTCCATCTCAGTAGCCCCTCTCTTCTCTATCCATTTCTCTCTCCCTTCATCATTCTTTTTACCCCAGCACGTGCAGCTCAGACGCTAATCACGTAGCAATGACGGAGTTCCTCATCAGCGTGTGAAACGTCACATCATCGTCTCGCTGTGCGCTCGCTATCAAACCTGTATGAATTACTGACAGTAATAAGCACCATCACACACCACACTTCACACGAATGTGCTGCAGCCCCACTGTGAAGTGACCTTTATATATATATATATACACACACACACACACACACACACACACACACACACACACAAACACACACACGGTGGTGCATGGGACAAAGAATTACAGGCAGCCAGATTATCAAGTGTTATGAGTGCTGATGTGAACTTTCATTTACTGGGACAGCAACCAAAACACACACACACTCTGTCTCAGTCTCACACACACACACACACACACACACACACACACACACACACACACACACACACACACACACACACACACACACACACAGTCAGCTTAACTGGGTTGCAGAGTATAGGCCATAAGGTGACTCAAATCTGTATCACTGTACGTTATACGATAAAACTCTTTCTTACAACCTCACCCCTCACAACCTCACCTCACCTCTCACAACCTCACCACACCACCTCACCCCTCACAACCTCATCTCACCCGTCACCTCATCTCAACCCTTACCACCTCACCTCACCCCTCACAACCTCACCTCACCCCCCACAACCTCACCTCACCCCTCACCCCTCAACCCCCACAACCTCACCTCATCTCAACCCTCACAACCTCACCTCAACCCTCACAACCTCACCTCATCTCAACCCTCACAACCTCATCTCAACCCTCACAACCTCACCTCACAATCTCACCTCAACGCTCACAACCTCACCTCAACCCTCACAACCTCAACCCTCACAACCTCACCTCAACCCTCACAACCTCAACCCCTCACCTCAACCCTCACAACCTCACCACCTCAACCATCACACCTCACAACCTCACCTCAACCCTCACAACCTCAACCCCTCACCTCAACCCTCACAACCTCACAACCTCACCTCAGCCCTCACAACCTCACCCTAACCCTCACAACCTCACCTCACCTCAACCCTCACCACCTCACCTCAACCCTCACAACCACACCTCAACCCTCACAACCTCACCTCATCCCTCACAACCTCACCTCACCCCTCACAACCTGTGCACAAGTTTCAGAAGTTAATTTTACCCCCCACAGTCTCAACCAGCACAACTGTAACCACCCCCAAACCACTCTCTAATCCTGCAATCCCTACAACGTAACCTCAACCTCACAACCTCAAAACCAAAAACCCCCAGAACCTCAACCTCTACAACCTCAATCCTCGTATCCTGCACTATGAAATCACTCTGTTTTAGCCTCCTACAGTAGTTTAGGGTTTCTACTGAAGGAACCACGCAGCCTTTTCTAAACGCTCTTAAAGGTTCTGACACCATCATTTTGTAGGTTCTAATTAATATATATCTTCATTTCTTCTACTAAATCTTTTTAACTACATTAAACCAAAGCACTGAGGAGCATCGTCTCATTCTCAACCTCATTCCAAAACCCCCGAGAGTCTTCCGTCTGTAACCTTCAGCACGCCATCACAACAGCCTTCGAATGTTCTCTGTGGAACAGTACCAGCTCACTGAAGACGATGGTGTGAGTCTGGATGTGTGCAGGAGTGCGAGACAGGAAGTCTGGTGTGACTCAGTACCTTTAATCCCTCTATAAGCCCCAAACATGGACATTCTTTACAGAGAGATTCTAACCGCAAGCTCCGATTCATCAGAGACGCCGAAGATTCAACATGCTGGAAAAATTCGCATCACAGGAGCTCCAGCTCTCAGCAAGCCATGTTTCATAACCTTCTCAACGGGGATTAAATATTATGCAGAACGGTACAGGAGCTCAGGAGCACACACACACTCACTCCTAAACAATCACTCTCACACACTCGCTCTCACACACACGCACTCTCTCACGCTCACACACACGCACTCTCTCACGCTCACACACACGCACTCGCTCACTCACACGCACTCTCTCACGCTCACACGCACGCACGCTCTCACTCTCACACGCACGCACGCACGCTCTCACTCTCACACGCACGCACTCGCTCTCACACACACGCACGCACTCTCTCACGCTCACGCTCACACGCACGCACGCACTCGCTCGCGCTCACACGCACGCACGCACTCGCTCTCACACGCACGCACTCGCTCTCACACGCACGCACGCACTCCCTCGCACGCACGCACGCCCTCACACGCACGCACGCACGCCCTCACACGCACGCACGCACTCCCTCACACGCACGCACGCACTCCCTCACACGCACGCACGCACTCCCACACACGCACGCACGCACTCTCACACACACGCACGCACTCGCTCTCACACACACGCACGCACTCGCTCTCACACACACGCACGCACTCGCTCTCACACACACGCACTCTCTCGCTCTCACACACACACGCACTCTCACTCTCTCACACACACACGCACTCTCACTCTCTCACACACACACGCACTCTCACTCTCACACACGCACTCTCACTCTCACACACACACACGCACTTCCACACTCACGCACAAACATACTCACGCACAAACACTCACTCTCACACACTTCCACACTCACGCACAAACACACTCACTCTCACGCACGCACTCAAACTCACTCCTAAACACTCAATCTCACACTCTCACACACACACACTCACACATTCCCACACTCACACGCCCACTCTCACACGCACACTCCCACACTTACGCACGCTCACACGCGCGCACGCACTCGCTCTCACACGCACGCACTCGCTCGCTCTCACACGCACGCACTCGCTCTCTCACGCACGCACACACACACACACACACACACACTCACTCACACCCTGTAGATCTGAGCACAAGCAGAAGAAACCACTTAAAGACAAAAAAGAGGTGAGATAATCACAAGAGGCTCACAGAATGTTCTTTTGTTCGATAGAAAAACTACTCTAATGTGCTGACGCTCTTACCATCTCACATCCTACCATCCAACCATCTCACCATCATTCATTCATTGATCATCAAAAAGAGAAACAATAAATACAATTTGACGGCATTATGCAGACTCCCGTATCCACAGCGATTAGGGGCCTTGGTCAAGGGCCCATCAGTGGCAGCTTGGTGGTGCTGGGACTTGAACTCAAGAGCTTCTGATCTAAAGTCATAAGGTCATAACCAGTGCACTACCAAACAAACAAAGCGTATAGAGATAAACACAAGGGGAAAAACAACAATCATTACACTTCCTACTAGTCAGAGTTACTGAGTGTTGAGTGTTGATGTGTTGAATTACTGAGTGTTGAGTGTTGATGTGTTGAGTTACTGAGTGTTGATGTGTTGAATTACTGAGTGTTGAGTGTTAATGTGTTGAGTTACTGAGTGTTGATGTGTTGAGTTACTGAGTGTTGAGTGTTGATGTGTTGAATTACTGAGTGTTGATGTGTTGAGTTACTGAGTGTTGAGTGTTGATGTGTTGAGTTACTGAGTGTTGAGTGTTGATGTGTTGAGTTACTGAGTGTTGATGTGTTGAGTTACTGAGTGTTGAGTGTTGATGTGTTGAATTACTGAGTGTTGAGTGTTGATGTGTTGAGTTACTGAGTGTTGAGTGTTGATGTGTTGAGTTACTGAGTGTTGAGTGTTGATGTGTTGAGTTACTGAGTGTTGAGTGTTGATGTGTTGAATTACTGAGTGTTGAGTGTTAATGTGTTGAGTTACTGAGTGTTGATGTGTTGAATTACTGAGTGTTGAGTGTTGATGTGTTGAATTACTGAGTGTTGAGTGTTGATGTGTTGAGTTACTGAGTGTTGAGTGTTGATGTGTTGAGTTACTGAGTGTTGAGTGTTGATGTGTTGAGTTACTGAGTGTTGATGTGTTGAGTTACTGAGTGTTGATGTGTTGAGTTACTGAGTGTTGATGTGTTGAGTTACTGAGTGTTGATGTGTTGAGTTACTGAGTGTTGAGTAGCTGGACAGAAAGAACATGAGAATAAAAAAGCAAGAAAAAGAGTCACACAATAAAGTAATGAAGAAAATATAGTAAAGAAGCAATCAGAGAAAATTAAGCTAAAAAAAGAAAACAAAAATACAAAAGAAACAAAGAACAAAACAAAGAAAGAAAGAAACATAAATCAATCTATTATATATATAAAGTAAAAAAGTTGTTTATATTTGTTTGTTTCTCAGAGTTTTAGTGTGAAAGAACAAACATCAAATCCAACACACACACACATACTAGTTTCATGCTAATGCTAGTGCTGTAGTGCTGAAGCTCGGATAGTTCGGTCAGCGGCAGACTCACGTGTAGACGTTTGGGGCGTGGTCAGGACGGCGATGGCGGGCTTTAAAAGCTGGCGTACACAGTACACATCCCTCCACATATTTTACTGCACCTTCACACTCGCTAAAACGTGAATCTGCACCTGATAACTTCTGCTGGATAAAGACAAGAGCAGATCGGGAAGGAGGTCCACCTTCCGCCACTTTCTATTAGGCTAATCCTTTCAGAGCGACTAATCAGCTGAGCACGGCTTAGCGTGATGGAGCTGGAGAACTGAGGAACATCTCACAAACGCCTCAAACAAACGCTGACTAAAAAAAGTTTGTTTTTGTGGAAACACTCGTACTCAACTCGTGTAGTGCGACCTAACAGACGACTACATCAGCCATGATAAGTGAGAGAGAGAGAAAGAGAGAGAGAGAGTGTGTGTGTGTGTGTGTGTGAGAGAGAGAGAGAGAGAGAGACAGAGTGAGAGAGAGAGAGAGAGAGAAAGAGACAGAGTGAGAGAGAGAGTGTGAGGTAGAGAGAAAGAGAGAGATTGGAAGAAAAACACTACGAGAATACCTAAAAAGAAAGAAAGGAAATGTTTGTGAAAGTAAAGGAGGTTAACAGTAGCTCAGAGTGGAAGTGGCACATGTATATTGAGAGCTGAGAGATATGTGCCAGTCTGAACATGAGTTGTGTGTGTGTGTGTGTGTGTGTGTGTGTGTGTGTGTGGATATAATCCAATCAGAGCAGCATGGACACCAGGTTCCTGCAGGATTAGCGAGTCAGCAGTGATCTCATAGAGTTCAGATGAAGTTGGTTAAACTTCTAATCTCAGGCCTTCTGATGACCTTCAGCTGAAGAGAACAAGTGGAGAGTCAGAGTGTGAGAGAATAAGTGGGGAGAGAGAGAGAGAGAGAGAGAGAGAGAGAGGGACGAGTGCTCATGACGAGTGAGTGGGGAAACGTGGAGGTGATGAGTGATGGTGATGAGTGAGTGAGGAAACATGGAGGTGATGAGTGATGGTGATAAACGAGTGGGGAAATGTGGAGGTGATAAGTGATGGTGATGAGTGAGTGGGGAAACGTGGAGGTGACGAGCGAGTGGGGAAACGTGGAGGCGATGGTGATGAGTGATGGTGATGATGGTCACTTCAACACTATTGATTTACAGCATTAAGAGGAAAGCTGGTGCTCAGTGAGGAAATCAAACTAGAGTGAGATGAAACGGAGCCCAAAAGAGAGTGAGAGTAAACCATGAGTCATCCTTAACCTCCAAAAGCACGAGTCAGTGAGCTGTGATGAAAACTGTAAAGACTTTTCATCAAAACAACAAAAAGAATATTTTAGTTGTACAAAAAGGATCAAAGTTAAAAACAGATGAAGACAGCAGTACAGTACTGTAGTGTACATCATCTCATCATCTCATCAGACCAGTGATGACTCACAGCAGAAACGTTTTAACATGATGACATTCAGTTCTTTAGCTGTGATGTAAAATCCCTGTTGATCAATAGAACGTGTTTGATTTAAACAATGAGAGTAAAATGAACTAAAAACACACGTGTCACATTTACATTTACAACATTTGCCAGATTCCCTTTTTCAGAGCCACTTCCATTTATATCGGTTCTCCAGCTCAGTATCTGAGAATTCAGCACCTTGCTCAGGGGCTCAGCAGGGGCAGCTAGATGGTGGTGAACCCAAGACCTTCTGATCAGGAGTCCATCATCTCATCCACTGAGCTGCAGTGGTGAACAGTGAGGAAGTAAATGTAATTTGTTACTGTAATTAAGTAGCTTTTCACATATCTGTATTTAAATATTTCCATTTGTGTATATTTGACTGAAACTTCACTACATTTCAAAGTCAAATATCTTCATTTTTATTTTATTATATTTTGTGAAATCAGTCGTTCCTTTTTAATTATTAGAATAAAAAGAACGTAACTGGTGAAACACGCAGCGAGTCACCAATCAGGATCGAGCGCACGCTCTGTTTTACACGCGTTCTGATTGGCTCTTGGTGTATCTACTGATCACCAACATACAGTTCAGCATCAGTTCAACATCAAGCAGAACATTTAGAGAGGAATCAATGTTGAAGAAATGTTACTTTTTCTGGAGTCATGTTTTACAGAGTGGAGATCTACTCAACTGCATGGTTTGTGTACTTCGTCCACCACTGCTGAGCCACATCATCATCATCATCATCATCATCATCACCACAGGAACAAACTGCCCAAGAACATGATTAACTTTACTGAAACCAAGTGCCCAGGGGAACACCTCCTTTATGGCAAGAACGCTCCGTAAAGGGTACACCTCACTCACCGGAACCAAATGGCCAAGGACATGCCTCCTTTGCTGGAACCATCTACCAAAGGATAAGCCCAGTTTCACTGGAACCAACTGTCCAATGACACACCTGCTCGATTGGAACAGGCTGCCCAACACCACGTCCTTCACCAAGGCTGAAAGAAAGAATCCCAGACCACACCTACATTACTAAATCTAGCAGAGAAGCAGAGAATCCTGCCTCCTTCAATGGGACAGACTGTCCAAGGAATGCTGCTCCCTAAGATTAACATTCAGATGTTATACATGATAATAAAAACTCAAACGTCTTCACTGAAGCTTCTGCATTCTCGAAAACGATGCAGACCAAAACGAAAAGTTCGTCCTCCAGCAGCGTTCTGTACGTAACACAACACGTCGTGAATTTCTGTGCTTCCAATATAGCACCCAGACAAAATGCAGTTCACCCAGAAGGACGTGCCAATTAATCACGCTTCTGACAAGCGTGAGTCACAGCAGCATTCCACAATATGGATTCACAAAGCATAATGAGGAGGTTTTTAAAGCTCAATCAAAATCCTGCAAAATACAGAGAATCGTGACTAATACAACAAAACAAGCGCACGTCACGCTGAAGCCAAGCTGAGACAGTGAGGGAGGAAACCTGCAGGACCCAAAACAACCTGGAAACATAAATGTAACTGTACAGAAGCTGTCCTACATCGTTCTATTTACCTTTAAATAAGTGTGAAGAAAAAGGTCCAAGACACAGACGGAAACACAGATATCCAGATTACTGAAAAAGACCATAAGGATTTGATTTACACACGATTTTACCGTTACCCTGCAGGGGGCTGTTCCACAAACAAACCACACATTTACAAACACACACTCCCACTCACTACATATTAGCACTTGACTAGTTTAGAGAATTTGGGTCAGTCTAATCATCCAGCCAGACCCACCCCCACACACACACACACACACACACACACACACACAGATCAATAGTTCATTGTTTACTTCTTTCTCATTTCATTTAAAGCCAATCTTTCAGTTTACTCCTCCATTCTGTAAATATAAAAAAATTGGATTTCAAAAGGATGATTTTGAATAACAAGCTACAAGACAGCAGGACAACAACGACACATGGGGACACGGGGAACATTGTAGGTACCACGGCAAGACGTCATGCAGAAAGGTAACAGGTGAAACAGCAACTAACGCCTGGATAAAAAGTAAAGAACTGTGAGACAAGTGGTAGTGAGGGCACTGCGAGGACGTGGTAGCTCAGTGGTTAGGGCTCTGGGGTACTGATCGAGAGGTCGTGAGTTCGAACCCCATTAGAGTCAAACTGTTCCTGTTGGGCTCTTAAGCCGCTCTATCTATTAGTTGTAAACTTATAAACAAGAGACACAATAAAACATGGCAACAAGGCGGCTGGGGGTAATAGTGTGCAATAGGGTGCAACTGTAAGTCAACAACTACAACAAAATAGAACAACATACTTGAGAGTGATATACAGGGGGCAACAATAAATAAGAGACAGGGCAACAATAAAAAACACGGTGGTGGGGCAACGAAACAAAAAAGTGAAAAAGCGAGAGACTGGGCGTTGATGAAAGCGAGAGACGAGGTGACAATAAATACCCAGGCAGGGTTAAGCACAAAAAACACAAGAAACTGGGAGTTGACAAAGCAAGGGATGGTGTGACAAAAACGAGAACAGGCAACAAGGCATCAAGAAAAAGGGATAATGGGACCATGTTGAACAGAGTCAGGGACACATGGACACAGCAACATGTAACAAGGTGTTGAACAACGAGTAACAAACCCAAACGATATGCACTAAACTAATTTCCCAGCATGCAACACAGCAAACACAACAGAAACCCCCAGGGCAGCAAACACCAAGTCACCGTGTCCTACAGAGAAAGTTGAACAGGCCACACCCACAAGCGAACAAGAGTTTTGCTGTTACACTGACCAACCAACCGAATAAACAAACAAACAAATAAATAAATAAAGCCAGCCATCACCCAGTTCCGATATAAAAACAGTTCTTGGTAGTAAAGTCAGACTTTTAGACCCGACTATAAATAGCACTGCAGAGAAATGTGAACAGCTCTGTGAGGAGAAGCGAAGGAGAAGCGTCTGGCAGCAGACCTGCAGCGCTGGAGCACAAAAACAGCAGCCATTTTTACAACTACAAATAAATATATATTTCTACATATTTTATATTTATATTTGTAGTTGTAAAAATGGCTGCTGCCAGACGCTTCCTCACAGAGCCGCTCACATTTCTCTTTTATATATATAGAGAGAAAGAACAAGCATATATAATCTGGAGGATCGATTTTAATAAGCTCCTCATCATCATCAGCCATGTGTACAGCGGGAGGAAAAGAGAGCCTTGAGGGCAAAAAAAAAGAGCAACACAGGATAATTATAGAGTAATAAGAGATAGAGGGAAATATGAAGAGCAGGGCAGGAGGACCAGAGGATTAGATAAGGGATGTGACGTACACCAGGTCTTTATCGAATTTAAAGATATTGTTGCAGAAGTCGTGACGATCATCAAATGCCAAATGAACATGAAGAAGCACACACTTGGAGGAAGGTGAACATCGTGTATGAGCTTTTCACCATGAAAGAGGAATGAGGCTTGGCACCCAGTCCAGGTTCCTGTAGGGCTCTGCGGTCGGTACCATCTGTCGAACGGTTCTCACTCTCAGCAGTGGGCTCGGGTTTTAATCCTCCTTCTTTTGAACTTGTGCTGGAGCCAGTTTCTTCCAACAACCCTGCCTAGCAGGATGCAGTAATCAAGACCTACTCTGCTGCTTCAGATCTTGGAAGGGTCAGAGTTTTTATCTGCTCACACAGTCACATGATCAGGAGGTCTGATCATCACAGCGATTAAGAAATGTAAAGTAGCTCAGGAACTGGATTTCCGGATTTCAGGGACTGAAGGAAATCTGTATCTAACGCACATGGTGTTGAAATATCACAAGTTCAGTCACTCCTGCATTGATGATTTTTCTAGAGCAGCACATACCCAAGTGGCTTATTCCTTTTCCACTGCATTGATTTGCAAACGTCACACTTTTATCAGTTTCAATTTACATTCTATGCTGTGGAAACATGTTAGTTTCTGCGAGGCGGGGCTACAACGTGGACGGCGCCACAATGTAAACGCGAGACGGGGCTACAACGTGGACAGGGCTACAACGTGAACGCGAGGCGGGGCTACAACGTGGACGGCGCTACAACGTGAACGCGAGACGGGGCTACAACGCAAGACAGGGCTACAACGTCGACGGGGCTACAACAGGAACGCGAGACGGGGCTACAACGTAAAGACGAGACAGTGCTACAATGTGAACGCAAAAAAAAACTACAATGTAAACGCGAGACGGGGCAACCACAAAAACAACACTTACTGAAATGAGAGACAGAGCAACAACAAAAACAAAAGATAGGGCAAAGATAACATGAGAAAATTATGAGAAACGAAAACTTGAGACAGAATTATAATGAAACGAACGACACAGATGGTGACAGTGAAAGGGGACAGGACGACTGAGCAACTATGAAACAAAAGACAGAGTAATAATAAAATCAAAAACTTGCGCATGATATAATACAAACCTGTGCAACAATTTATTTCTGACCATGACAATTCACAACACAACAGCGATGTGGTGCATCATGGTTTATTACTATTCCAATTTTAGAGGAGCTTCAGCCTCGGCTGACTGACAGACGCCAGTCCCGGCCCGACTCGTTGGCGTTGATGAGACAGGATCTGTTTAAAGAGGCAGAAGCTCCGTCTCCAGGAGCGTGTCCTTGTACTCAAACACGGGGATGAGACGGTAGCTCGGGGATTAGCGTGTTTAAGCTAAAAAATGTGTTTGGCTTATTCTCACACACACACACACACACACGCAGCTCACGCAGGACACCCCGCTGTACCTGATCCACAGAAGTGCGCAAGAGCCTCTTGTAACACCTCAGATATCTGCTCCACCTTCTGCTTTGGTGCCTGAAAACGTCACTGTTTTAAATATTAGTCTTCAGAACACACTCGTATTCCTGATCATTAACAAACACACACCTCAATTTGGAATGTAGGATTCATTCATTAGTCCTTATTCTTATTTCTGTCACTCCCTCGCATGGGACAGCAGGTGACATAGGGGTGCACACAGGGGTGCAGTACGGCGGTCTGCCGGGGGTCCAGCTGTGCAGTTGCGTCCCTCATTGATGTGAATAAAGCAGATGGGTTTTAACCCCCCCCCCCCCACACACACACACACACCCTAGTTCAGTTTCTGTTTTACCCAATTCAATAACGTTATATGGCTCCTGAAGCCCCCCACAGCTTTTCATTGTTTTTATGTGATAATTTTATACGCAGGTCTGCACTGGACTCCGCCTTCCTGCCGGTCATGGTATCAGCCTCGGCCACCATAAAGGGAGGAACATCTTAGTCCTGCTCAGATGACGGCGTACTGAGATGGTACCAACCTGAGGTGCTACGCAAGGTAAAAGTACCATCACACCAATATGTGGTTCTTCACCAAAGTCTGAAACACACTCATATAAAACACCTCTGTAGGTTGTAGCTATACAATTTCTTTTCAGGAAACCAAACACTGACCAGCATTCTGGTCCTCCTGTACACAAAATTGAGCTCCATGTAGGTATGGAATGCTGGTATGAAGATTGGAGTGGAAGAACTTGAGAGAACCCTGACCTCCTCAAACCGCAACACCTTTGGGATAAACTGTACCTGAAGTCTCCTCAGCTGATATCCTGACATGAGAGTCTGATCTCACTAATGCTTTGGTTAATGTTGAATGAACACTACTCCCCACAGACTCCAGAACTCGATTTACAGTAGAACCGATAAAAGTTTGGCATTTCACAAAGTTCCTTTGAGTTTCTCAAGGGATACAGAAAAGGTTCTACAAGGAACCTGTTGTGATATCGAAACAGGTTTCTCCGGAGAAACATCTGAGGAACCGAACAGAGTGTAGATAAACGAGAACAAACATGAACACGATCTGAAATATTTCCTAAAACATTAACATGTCAGACGTCTTGTTTTGTTATTGTTTCTGCTAAAGCTTCAAACCAAACAATATTTTAATAAAAAATTTATTTCACTATATGAAAAAAGTTGGTGGACACCTGATCACAATGAGCTCCACTCTTTTGGGAAGATGTTCCACTAGATTTTGTGGAGATTCATTCAGGGTGTTAGTAAGGTGAGGAGGCCTGGGGTGCAGTTAGCGTTCACATTCATCCTAATAAGGTTGGAGATCTACTCCAACTTTCCCATGTGAAGCAGATCTTCATGGAGCTGGCTTTGTGCCCAGTGGCACTGTCATGCTGGAACAGGTTTTGGGTCCCCTAGTTCAGGAGAAGGAAAAAAAAATGTCCTGCTCCTGCATCCAAAGACGTCCTGTACAATTGTGTAACTTCAACGTTGTGTAACGGAAAGAACCACAAAAAGAAAAAAGGCCAGCATCCCAATACTTTTGTCTGAATATTATACATTTTTTTTGCTATGCTACTGTCCTGGATCGGATTGGATCGGACCGAACCACGAAGACAACCTTTTGTGTGTGATAAAAACCGAACAAACGTAAATACACTCCCACATTCCACATCCCGGCCTTCAGCCAACATGAAAGCATCCGCTAAACGAGTGAAATGCAAATCGATTAAATCTTCATTTAATACGACGCCTCACAAACCGGCTGTGGTGTGTGTGTGTGTGTGTGTGTGTGTGTGCGGTGTGTGTGTGTGTGCATGTGGTGTGTGTCCCAAAATGAAGACTCAGACTTTTATCTTTCTATTTTTTTGTACAGAGAGAATCTGTCTGTCTGTCTGCATTTTCATCCATTACCTCTGTACACTGTTCGTTTCCGCATGGTGCTTCTGCTTAAGTCATCATTGCATTCCTCGTGTAATCACACACACACACACACACACACACACACACACACACACACACACACACACACACACACACACACACACACACACACACACACACACACACACACACACACACACACACACACGGGTAGAACCCAGCCTCAAATAAAGAGGTAAACGAATGGTATGAGTTACTGGTGTCTCCCCAACATTTATTTTTCTAAATCCACAACGTCCACTGAGTCTTTTATTCCAGTGGTCCCCAACCCCTGGTCCGTGGGTCAGTTGGTACCGGGGGGCACAGAAAGAATACATAACTTACATTATTTCCGTTTTATTTATTTATCTGATTCTGAATGATGTTTTATTGTGAAAAATTCCCGGATTTTCTCCTCCACATCTGTCTATGACTCACTCTTAATGCAGGTCATGATGCCTCGCTCACATGACTTATCTCCATCCACTACCTTCTTAAAGGAGCTCCGGTCACATGACTTATCTCCATCCACTACCTTCTTAAAGGAGCTCCGGTCACATGACTTATCTCCATCCACTACCTTCTTAAAGGAGCTCCGGTCACATGTCTTACCTCCATCCACTACCTTCTTAAAGGCGCTCCGGTCACACGACTTACCTCCATCCACTACCTTCTTAAAGGAGCTCCGGTCACATGTCTTACCTCCATCCACTACCTTCTTAAAGGAGCTCCGGTCACATGTCTTACCTCCATCCACTACCTTCTTAAAGGAGCTCCGGTCACATGTCTTACCTCCATCCACTACCTTCTTAAAGGAGCTCCGGTCACACGACTTACCTCCATCCACTACCTTCTTAAAGGAGCTCCGGTCACACGACTTACCTCCATCCTCTACCTTCTTAAAGGAGCTCCGGTCACATGACTTACCTCCATCCACTACCTTTTTAAAGGAGCTCCGGTCACACGACTTACCTCCATCCACTACCTTTTTAAAGGAGCTCCGGTCACACGACTTACCTCCATCCACTACCTTCTTAAAGGAGCTCCGGTCACATGACTTACCTCCATCCACTACCTTCTTAAAGGAGCTCCGGCCACTAACACATAATACATTACCGCTAAACTCAAACCCCCAGGCGAGCAAAATGAACAAACACCACCACAGTGGATTCACGATTATTATTAGATTTTAAATTATTTTGTTGTATTTATCCTCCACACCTTAAAGACCGGTCCGAGAAAATACTGTCCCACATTAAACCGGTCTGTGGTGCAGAAAAGGTTGGGGACCACTGATCTATTCCAATTATAGCACGTCCATGTAACAACTTTTACAAATCTGAACTGATGTCGACTTTTATCCATTTACAGTTACACAATTTACTGCACAAATCTCTAAAAAAAAATGCAAGTAACGATTACAATCCGATCTGGATCTCAACTCACTTAAAAAAAAAAAATAATTTGTGCTTGTGGAGAATGTGGACATTAAAACAGCAGTATGAAACATTTACAGCCCTCTGCTGGCTACAAGCCGAATTACACCTTGACACCGCAACTGAACCTCAGAACCTTTAGTTCATCTTTAAAGTGGAAACAGGGTGAAGATTAGTGTTATTAGTATTTCAGGGCCAGAAAAATTGGGGTGAAGTAAATATGTTTTTCCAGTGCATTTTGTTAACATTAGATGATTGTGTCACTTTTACACACTGCACCTTGAATAACTGTTCAGCATAAAAAACAAATTAGGAAAACGACAGTAAACAAAGAAAACGACCAAAACTGAAGAAAAATTGAGAAAGCGGTGTTCGCCGGTTTTAGACGCAATAATCCGAAACATAATACTTTGGAATCATTTGGAATTTACAGATTTGCTAAACAAATGCCAAACAGTTCCACAGCGCTACATTATTGAGCGCTAATCTCACTCTGCCATGCTAACGCTTAGCCTCCAGATTCATTAGCAGATATTGAACACCCGCAAACAAACAAAACTAAAATGTGTTCATGTCATGGAGAATTCAGATCTCTTGCAAACATAACCCTCGATTCAGCCATAAAGCAATTTTATTTACGATTGATACGATCCAGTGATATTAATATTCATGAACATCAAAAAGCCCCCGCTAATGAAGACTAATTAAACGAGCCCGGAGTAACATCTGCAGTTCTGGAAGTTTTCTCCAAGCCATGCTGAGAAGCTGTGAGAGAACTGGTGGCTCAGTGGTTAAGATGTTGGACTTCTGATCAGAAGGTCATGAGTTCAAATCCCACCTTAACCCTCAGCTGTATGAACGATAGTGTGATTTGCTCTGGATGAGAATTTCAGCCCGTACATGTAGTCGCCATTTCTTCATCTTTAGACACTTTTTGCGAGTTTCCTTTATGGAATGTTGTGGGTGTGGCTACATGTGAATCATTACATACCACACGATCACATCTTCCAGATTTATACTTTAATATTTTATTCTTATGTCCTGGGAGGATTTTCTGAAACTTTCATAACTTTGTGCAACTTCCATGCTGAGGAACAATCAGTCTTTTATTTCTTAACATTTTTTCATGTTTTTTATTGAAATTTTTTATTATTATTATTTTTTACATTCATTTTAAGCTTTTTGCTTTTTTGTTGCTTTAAACTTTTTTTTAAGTTTCATTTAATATTGTTTCTTTTTTTTGTTTTTTTTATTTTATCATTATTATTAAGGAGAAACCTCCTCCCTCTGACATCTATTTTTCCTTTTAATTAATTTTTAAATGTATTAATATTCTCTATTTTTCATATTTAATCTTTTCTTTTATGGAACGTGATCACGTGGGTCATTTATTCTCCGTTTTGTATAAAAAATTCTCCAGTAAAGCAGTTTAAACATCTTTACAGATCAAAACGTTCATGGGATCATCATCATCATCATCGTATTGTCATCACACCAATAAATCATCCCACCTCCAAACGGACCTTGTTTAAGTTCCTCCAAACCGAGATAAACTTCTTGTCCTGACACTAGTTGAACAGAAATGCGAGTCATGCTCCCCCCTTCAGGGCAGAAGAAGAACGAGGCCACACTGGATGTCTTCTGATCACAGCCATGATTTCCAACCTCATGTGTTTGTTTTTCCCGACCCCACCGTCCCTACAGCCATTTTAATCCTAACACTCTGCTAGAACTCAGAGCCATGGAAGCGTGGAGCTTGGGGTCAGGTTCTCCAAGCTGCTCTCAGAAGTCAAAACGTGCCGGAAGGTGGTTTTTTTTTCTCCCACGAGGCCGTGTGCCCGTGAAGCAGCTTGGATCCTTCACCTCTCGGTTTCACGTGACGCCGTGCTTCTGTCACCTCACGTGCACCTTCCGTCGAGCGTGTGACCCATTTTCCTTTCAACGAGCTGAAATCTGAGCACGATGCTACACGTAACCCAATTTGGGAAAAAACGATCTGAGGTGGGGATCCTTGAAAGGAACCTTGATAGAACTATATTACATGATAGATCAATAGACACGTACAGTGTTTTTATACCTGACAGACATGCTGATGCAAACATTCAATGCCAAACATCATCCAAACATCTCTGCATGCCTACAGGTGTGGAAATTAAACCATCATTCAGCATGTGGGTTTTTTTGGGTTTTTTTTTTTTGAGAAACTGCACCATGACAGCAGCAGCAGCAGCAGCAGCTATTGATTCACCTTTAAGGGTGCAAACTACTCCTAGGTGAAGCTCAGGAACCCATGCATGACCTGGATCGAGACCTTCTGTGAATCATGCATATGTTAGTACACCCTCAGATGTCGGAGCGTGTGGTCAGTGTGGAAAGAAATGCACCTCTCTCTGATCCTGATCCATTTCCAAGAAATTAGGGATGAGAGCAGATGAACAATAGAGGCGGATGGATGCAATGAAGCAGAGATACGCCACTGCTTATTGTCCTACTGAAAAACAAACACCTGGCAGCCTGAATGAACTCGTCATCAAACAAAATCAATAAACAAACCCATAAACTCACCTGGAGTGTGAGAGAGGAGCGGAAAGAGCCGCGGTTGCGAGATGTTCCTCAGAAACCGACCACAGTGTCTCGGCTTTGGGCAGCAACAAACTGCTTATTGAAGCCTTGCTGCATTAGGACTCTTCATTCTCAATAAACTGAGGGGGAATCAAAAATAAACCACATCTCATTACAATTACAACGCACGTTTAATTTCAACACATATCGATTTATTATTATAGATTTATATATATTTTAACCACTGTACATATTTATTAACTCGCGAAACCGACAGAAATAAGGTTTAAGGTTTCATCCACAAATCGCGGCTCCCCTTCAGCTCACAATCCACACGTCCGCCTTTCCCTTAAAGGGCCCGCGCACATTTTCCGCTCATATCTCAGCACGCTGTCAGCAGCATCTCCATCCTTCATTCAGCTTCTTCTCTTCATCTCTCTGATTTTTTTCTTTTTTTTCTTTTAAAGTCTGATCAACATCAACTTTATAGGTCACTCTGTCAGATTCAGTTTCACAACAATAGAATGAAATATGTGGGTTTATTTTCTGCTGATTTAATTGTGTAGAATTATTACTGTAACTGTCAGCATTATCAAGCTGTCAATCAAATTCTCCATCTCTGAGATGTGAAGATGGAGGAGAGACAGATGGAAAAAACTATATAAAAATAGAGTTATATTCAAATAGAACATGGATGGATGATGGATAAGGCAAAAAAAGATGGATGGAAGAAGAGTGAGAGCAGATGGATGGATGATGGATGGATGCCTGGATATATAGATGGAAGGATGAATGGATGGATGGATGTATGAATGGATGGATGGATGGATGGATTAAAAACCATAACCAGTTAAACAGTGTCTTGGATGAACAGATTGTAAGGAAGTAAAATGTAATCATGGATTGAAAAGATAAAGCGTAATGTATGGAGTAATAAGCAGGTATGGATGGATGGATGGATGGATGGATGGATGGATGGACGGAGTAATAGTAAACAGCTAATGGATGGATAGATGAATGAATAGATGGAGCGTAGTGAGCAGATATAAGATTGATAGATGAATGGTTGAATGGAGAATTCATATAAGGTATAGGATAGAACATGGACAGACAGATGGATAGATAGAAGGAAGATTCGATACATAGATAGATGAATGGATACATCAGTGTATGAGGTAGAAATGGATGGACTAGACTCATCCTGGAATTCTCACCATGTTCAGAGTTTCTGACTTTCTCCTTTTTCAAAAAGCAGCATGAAGTCTGGCTCTCAGAACATTCCGGGAATGTTTGTTTTCTCCCAGACAGGGCCCTGGTTTTGTTTTTTCTTCAGTGTGCATTTGTGTGATATTTTCTTTATCACTAAGCGAAGGTTCCCTGGAGGCTCATAGAAACTGAGAACATTTCCAGAGAACATTTTGTGGTTGTAAAAGGTGGCAGAATGTCACAGTGATCTGGAGAACGTTGGATTAGATTAACAGATAGACAGATACAGTACTTTAAATAGTTATAAAGTCGATAGCAGTGAAAAATGTGCAGACTCTGTTGTAAAGTACAAGTAGAAGGTTAAAAGTTTTGACTTTGAATAAAATGTGTCCACTAAAGTCCACTAAATACAGTGAGGAAAATAAGTATTTGAACACCCTGCTATTTTGCAAGTTCTCCCACTTAGAAATTATGGAGGGGTCTGAAATTGTCATCGTAGGCGCATGTCCACTGTGAGAGACATAATCTAAAAAAAAAAAATCCAGAAATCACAATGTATGATACAGCTGCAAATAAGTATTTGAACACCTGAGAAAGTCAATGTTAATATTTGGTACCGGAGCCTTTGTTTGCAATTACAGAGGTCAAACGTTTCCTGTAGTTTTTTACCAGGTTTGCACACACTGCAGGAGGGATTTTGGCCCACTCCTCCACACAGATCTTCTCTAGATCAGTCAGGTTTCTGGCCTGTCGCTGAGAAACACGGAGTTTGAGCTCCCTCCAAAGATTCTCTATTGGGTTTAGGTCTGGAGACTGGCTAGGCCACGCCAGAACCTTGATATGCTTCTTACAGAGCCACTCCTTGGTTATCCTGGCTGTGTGCTTCGGGTCATTGTCTTGTTGGAAGACCCAGCCTCGACCCATCTTCAATGCTCTAACTGAGGGAAGGAGGTTGTTCCCCAAAATCTCGCAATACATGGCCCCGGTCATCTTCTCCTTAATACAGTGCAGTCGCCCTGTCCCATGTGCAGAAAAACACCCCCAAAGCATGATGCTACCACCCCCATGCTTCACAGTAGGAATGGTGTTCTTGGGATGGTACTCATCATTCTTCTTCCTCCAAACACGTTTAGTGGAATTATGACCCAAAAGTTCTATTTTGGTCTCATCTGACCACATGACTTTCTCCCATGACTCCTCTGGATCATCCAAATGGTCATTGGCAAACTTAAGACGTGCCTGGACATGAGCTGGTTTAAGCAGGGGAACTTTCCGTGCCATGCGTGATTTCAAACCATGACGTCTTAGTGTATTACCAACAGTAACCTTGGAAACTGTGGTCCCAGCTCTTTTCAGGTCATTGACCAGCTCCTCCCGTGTAGTTCTGTATAGCAATTTCCCCGTAGCCCTTTCCAGCCTTGTGGAGGTGTACAATTTTGTCTCTAGTGTCTTTGGACAGCTCTTTGGTCTTGGCCATGTTAGTAGTTGGATTCTTACTGATTGTATGGGGTGGACAGGTGTCTTTATGCAGCTAACGACCTCAAACAGGTGCATCTAATTTAGGATAATAAATGTAGTGGAGGTGGACATTTTAAAGGCAGACTAACAGGTCTTTGAGGGTCAGAATTCTAGCTGATAGACAGGTGTTCAAATACTTATTTGCAGCTGTATCATACAAATAAATAGTTTAAAAATTATATATTGTGATTTCTGGATTTTTTTTTTTTTTTAGATTATGTCTCTCACAGTGGACATGCACCTACGATGACAATTTCAAACCCCTCCATGATTTCTAAGTGGGAGAACTTGCAAAATAGCAGGGTGTTCAAATACTTATTTTCCCCACTGTATATGTATATATGTGAATGTGAAATATTGGGCAGGATGTACAGTAAAGTGTTTATACAAATACTCAAATAAAATAGTGCAGATGTGTGTGAGGCACAACATGTGTAGAGAATGTGGAGTATAAAAATCATGTGGAGAATCGTACAGAAGTTATATACAGTGTTTATACAGTGTTTATACAGTGTTTATACAGTGATCTAGTGGTGTAGTGTAGAGCTCAGTAGTGTGATGGTGGATGAAAAAAAGGCATCTCTGAACCTGCTGGTTCTGGTGCGTATGTTCCTGTATCCCCTTTTTGATGGAAGGAGGTTAAACAGTTTGTGACTGGGATGTGAAGAGTCCTTGATGATGTTATGAGCTCTGAGCAGAACATCTGCTGTGGTGAAGATGCTCACTGGCAGGTAGTTGGGTGTCAGTGATGTATCGGCCGATTTTGACCAGCCTTTGCACAGCTTTATGTTTACACACAGTGGAGCCTCAGTACCATACAGTGATGGAGTTGGTCAGGATGCTCTCAATGATACAGCTGTAAAAACTCATTAAAATCCCTGGGGACAGATAAGCTTTCTTAAGGCTTCTCAAGAAGTACAGGCTTTGTTGTGCCTTCCTAACCAAAGAGGTGTTCTGGTGCCAGGACAGATCCTCAGAGATGTGAACACCCAGGAACTTGAAGCTAGAGACCCTCTCTAGCTTCAAGTTCCTGGGTGTTCACATCTCTGAGGATCTGTGAACACCCAGGAACTTGAAGCTAGAGACCCTCTCTACCTCCGTTCCATTAATGTAGACTGGAAAGTGTCTCCTGCTGTTAGATTTTTGAAAGTCCACAATGAGCTCTTAAGTAGGGAGTGAAGTAGTGGGCTCAGAGCACAGCCCTGTGGGATGCCAGTGTTAAGAAGGAAGGTTGAGGATACCTGTTTGCCCAACTTAACAGAGTAAGGTCTGTTGGTGAGAAAGTCCAGAATCCATCTGCAAGCAAAGATAACCAGGTCACTGAGCTTAGTGATCAGTACAGTGTGAAGGATTGTATTGAACACAGAACTAAGGTCAATGAAAAGCATTCTGATGTAGGTGTTGTTTTTATCCAGGTGGCTAAGGGCTGAATGAGGAGCCATGGAACCTGAATCCTCTGTTGACCTGTTCGGGTAATAGACAAACCTGTGTGGGTTTAGTGTAGGTGGGAGGCCCGTAGTGAGGTCATTCAGAACCAGTTCCTCAAAGCACTTAATAACAATAGAGGTGAGTGCAACTGGGCAAAAGTCATTCAGGCATTCGGCAGCTGAGTGCTTAGGTTGCAGGGTGTAGGGTGTAGGGTGTAGGTTTTAGGTTAATGGTTGTAGTCTTCAGGTATGTAGGAACTGTGGCTAGGTCCAGTGACAGGTTGAAAATGTTAGTGAAGACCTGTGCCAGTTATCCAGGGCATGCTCTGAGAACACGTCCAAGTATGCCATCCGGGCCAGCTGCCTTGCATGTGTCCACTCTGCTAAACGCTGAATAGACATCTGTTGTTGAGAGAGACAGTGGACTGTAAGCAAAAGTCCGAAACGAGCAAAAAAGTGATTGAGTTCGTCTGGTAGGAAGCCACTGCTGGTTGGTTGAGATTGTGGTGGCGGTTTGTAGTCTGTGATGGTCTGGATGCCTTTCCACATGCGTCTGGAGTCAGAGTTCTGAAAGTTCTCTTCTTTGTGGAGTTTGTATGTATGTTTGGCTCTCCTCATACCTCTTTTCAGGTTGGCCTTGGCTCTGTTTTAGTCCTCAGCATTAGCCGATTTAAAAGCATCTCTTGCTTTCAACAGGAGACGGACCTCAGAGTTCATCCACGGCTTCTGATTAGGAAAGCATTTCACTTGTTTGATGGTAGTGACATTGTCAATGCAATGCATCTGTCCAAAACAGATGATGTGTAGATGTTCTTGTCTGTTTGAGAGTCCAGTTTGGCCTGTGAGGCAAAACATGTTCCAGTCAGTATCCTGAAACTGTTGCTGTAGAGAAGAAATGGCCTGGAGGAATGTACACTGCAGTCACAACAATGGCGGAGAATTCTCTCTGTAAATAAAAGGGCCTGCACTTAATCATCAAATACTCGAAACGAGCAGAGCAATGATTTTCAATTACAGTAGAGTTCGTGCACCAGGATTTGTTAAAATAAATGCACAGACCTCCATCTCTGCGCTTACTAGAGTCCACTGCCACCCCCGAGCTCAACGGTGCCGCTGGGAATGTTGTCGTTGAGCCATGTTTCTGTAAAAATCATGACATTACATTCCTAAATCCGCTTGTGTGATGTTATCCGGAGGGTAACTGAGTCACGCTGGAACTGTTCTCACACATGGTTTAGGTTCCTACAGTATCTAGAGAACTGAAACTAACGAGCATGTTAAAGCTGAGGATAATATCCAGGCAGGTATAATAAGGTTTCCTCACTGATTAGCATGATAAGCTTGCTGATTAGAATACTAACTTCATACTTACTTTATAATGATGTAATGTTTTATAAACCTTGTAGCCTCTTGGTCCTTTGCATGATTCTTTATTACTCAGGAGGTTGTGAATTTAACTCCTGCTGCTGAACCTTCATTCAGTTCTGTCTCATTCGGCTAAAAGCTTTTCAACCAAATAAATGTAAAATATTTTATTGAAATTATTTTGTTTATTTAATAGTTACATTTTATTACATAACATTAATTTATTATTGTTATTAATTATTATTTTTATATTGTTTTCTGCTTCTTTAATTACAAAAAAACCAATGGTTTTAATTTTAAATTTTTGTTTACTTTTGGAAGAATTTATGATTTATTTAAATTAGGGAACCAGCCCCAGCCATTTGGAAGGCACAAGCCAGTGCACTCTCAGTGCCAGTCCCAAGCTCGGATAAATGGGGAGGGTTGTGTTAGGAAGGGCATCCAGCGTAAAACATGCGCCAAATCAAACATGCGAATCATGAATACGGATGATCCGCTGTGGCGCCACCTAATGGGAGAAGCCGAAAGAAAGTTGTGTAAACACATTGTCTTCTCCTGTAAGAAGGTAGAAGGTGATGGATGGATGGATGGAAATCAGATGGAAAACTAATGTGCAATTGAAGAGGGATCATGTAAGGAATAGGATGGATGGATGGATGGATGGATGAATGAATAGTAAAGCAGGTAAAAGATGATCTGTGGAATGATGATGAGAAGGTAATGATGGATGAATGGATGAATAGTGGATCTGGGGATACAGTGGGGAAAATAAGTATTTGAACACCCTGCTATTTTGCAAGTTCTCCCACTTAGAAATCATGGAGGGGTTTTAAATTGTCATCGTAGGTGCATGTCCACTGTGAGAGACATAATCTAAAAAAAAAAAATCCAGAAATCACAATATATGATTTTTAAACTATTTATTTGTATGATACAGCTGCAAATAAGTATTTGAACACCTGTCTATCAGCTAGAATTCTGACCCTCAAAGACCTGTTAGTCTGCCTTTAAAATGTCCACCTCCACTACATTTATTATCCTAAATTAGATGCACCTGTTTGAGGTTGTTAGCTGCATAAAGACACCTGTCCACCCCATACAATCAGTAAGAATCCAACTACTAACATGACCAAGACCAAAGAGCTGTCCAAAGACACTAGAGACAAAATTGTACACGTCCACAAGGCTGGAAAGGGCTACGGGGAAATTGCCAAGCAGCTTGGTGAAAAAAGGTCCACTGTTGGAGCAATCATTAGAAAATGGAAGAAGCTAAAATGGACTGTCAATCGCCCTCGGACTGGGGCTCCATGCAAGATCTCACCTCGTGGGGTCTCAATGATCCTAAGGAAGGTGAGAAATCAGCCCAGAACTACACGGGAGGAGCTGGTCAATGACCTGAAAAGAGCTGGGACCACCGTTTCCAAGGTTACTGTTGGTAATATCATTCATCATCATCATTCATTTATTTATAAAAGCACATTTAAAAACAACCCAGGGTTGACCAAAGTGCTGTACAAATTAGAATGAACAGGTACAGGTATACATTACAAACATTACAAAGAAAGCAATAAATGAATAGATTAAGAGCTTAGAAGATGTGTTTTAAGATTTGATTTGAAAGAAGAGAGTGATTGTGATTTTATTGCAAAAGCTCGGTCTCCACGATGCTTTAACCTCGTTCTACGAATAAAGAGCATTCCGAGAGTGCCTGATCTGAGGTTCCTAGAGGGGTTATGATGGTATAAAATCTCAGAAAGGTATTTAGGCGCTAAACCATGTAGTGCTTTAAAAACAAAAACTGGAATTTTAAATTCAATACGCAATTTTACAGGTAGCCAATGCAAAGAAGTTAAAATCGGATTAATATGATCAAACTTTTGTTTTCCTCTTAAAAGTCTGGCTGCAGCGTTCTGTACTGTTTGAAGACGTCCGATCAGAGATTGATTTGCTCCATAATAGAGCGAATTACAATAATCGAGACGTGAAGTAATAAAAGCATGGATAAGTAGTTCAAAGTTCTTAAAATATAGAGCATTAAGACGTCATGGTTTAAAATCAATACACTAAGACGTCATGGTTTAAAATCATGCATGGCATGGAAGGTTCCCCTGCTTAAACCAGCACATGTCCAGGCACGTCTTAAGTTTGCCAATGACCATTTGGATGATCCAGAGGAGTCATGGGAGAAAGTCATGTGGTCAGATGAGACCAAAATAGAACTTTTGGGTCATAATTCCACTAAACGTGTTTGGAGGAAGAAGAATGATGAGTACCATCCCAAGAACACCATCCCTACTGTGAAGCATGGGGGTGGTAGCATCATGCTTTGGGGGTGTTTTTCTGCACATGGGACAGGGCGACTGCACTGTATTAAGGAGAGGATGACCGGGGCCATGTATTGCGAGATTTTGGGGAATAACCTCCTTCCCTTAATTAGAGCATTGAAGATGGGTCGAGGCTGAGTCTTCCAACAAGACAATGACCTGAAGCACACAGCCAGGATAACCAAGGAGTGGCTCTGTAAGAAGCATATCAAGGTTCTGGCGTGGCCTAGCCAGTCTCCAGACCTAAACCCAATAGAGAATCTTTGGAGGGAGCTCAAACTCCGTGTTTCTCAGCGACAGGCCAGAAACCTGACTGATCTAGAGAAGATTTTGTTTGACTTGATGAATGGATGGATAATGAATGGATGAAAGTGGATGTATTGATGGATGGAATCTATGAATGATGGATTTATTGGTTGTATTTAATAATGAAGGGAGGAAGGAATGGATAATAGATATATTGATGTATGGATGAATGGTTGGATGGATAAATAATAGATGTATTGGATTAAGGGATAGATAGATAGATAGATAGATAGATAGATAGATAGATAGATAGATAGATAGATAGATAGATAGATAGATAGATAGATAGATAGAGTAAATAATAGATGTATTGGATAGAGAGTTGGCTGGATAAGGGGTTCATTTTTATGTATTTCATTTTAAGGAATGGTTGGATAGAGAGATGGATGAATGATACATGATTTGAATTGAATAAATGGATGGATAGATAATGGATATATTTTTTTTCCGATTATTTCACCTTTAAATATAATAAAATAACAGAAGTCTTTTTATTTATTTATTTATTTATTTATTTATTTATTTATTTATTTATTTATTCATTAAGCAATTAACCATATACAAACACTGTGGCAATAACAAGTACAATTTACATTACAATAAACAGAACAGGTGCATGAAAATACAAAAATATATACACACATTTAGGGGAAAGAGGAAAAAAATAGATAGAAATAAATAAAAAATTTTATAATAATAATAATAATAATAATAATAATAATAATATTAATAATAATAATAATAAAATAAAATAAAGGATCAAAGTAAACACTTTAAGGGTTTTTGTGAAATAAATAATCTCATTATAAAATGCAAAGAATTTTGGTTTCAGTTTCAAGTATTTCGATTTTGTAAATAAAAGTCGTCTTTGTTATTGTTCATTACAAGTCCAAAGATAATGTCTTCACAGTAAAAGTTCTTGAATGGGGAACCTTTTGGTAAGGCCAGTTATGGAGATCAGACCATAAAGCGTGTGCAGTAACAGTCTGCAGCAGGAGAAAGTTGGAACGTCTGTGTAAAAGTGTAGAAACGGATCTTTATGTGATGATGTTCTGCAGCATCTCCAACATCACTGCATATGAATGTCCTTCCTCAAAGTAGCTCTGAATTCATTTCAGTTTCTCCCTGATTCTGTTTACTTCTGTTATTTTCTTATATTTAATGGTGCACTAATCCAATAAAAAAGAAAAATAGTTTAAAGTAAACGGACACATGTACAAGTTATAAGATTTCATACTTCCTGTATATTTTGAATGACAGGTGTCTCGTCCAATGATTTGTAAGTGTTTCATTCACACACTGTACCTCCCTTTTTCGCTTTGTCTGACTTGTCGTTGTGTTTTCGGATTTGTTATTTTGTTTTCGGATTTAGTTCACATTTTAGTTAATGTGTTTTGCACTTCTCAGCCACCGTAGTTAACAGACGTCTACACTGTGATAAGAAACTGCTCCAGACTCGGGTCTGTGTAATGACTAAATCAGGAGGAAATGTAATTTCTAAATAAACTTTCAGTGAGACACTGGTTACACCATGTCACATAACCTACTTATTCCCGAGCACGGAGACCTGCAGATATTAAACCCTCAGCGCTGCTCAGGAGCGTCAGCTCCAACACGAGAAGAGAATTGCTCTGTGCTCTCTTTAGAATGTACAAATCCTGAGATGTTCTCCCGACTCAAAGCCGTGCAGTGAAAAAGGGGGAATGACGTCTCAGTAAAAAGCACAACTGTTCACATCAGAACACTTTCACCTCCCAAATCTCCAACTGTTACCAAGCAACGGCTCAATAGAGCCAAATAACTGACTGCGAGTCCTGTTGTCAGGCAGACGCTCACCCCAAATTCCTCTCTCCAATCATCATCGTAATAACCATCATCACCATCTTTTATTTATTTATATCAACTTTTCTTATTAACCTTTAAAACGGTAATATATATGTTTTCAAATAAATGCAATTAATAACAATTTCAAAACATTGATTACAAATCACATTCAAATCAAATTAAATTAGTTAAAATGAGTGATTTATTCTAAATACTATTAAATGTATTATTACACATTTTATTACACATTATAATTTAAAATGACTCTTTACACTTTTAACAAATTATTATTATTATTATTATTATTATTATTATTATTATTATTATTTATTTAACAAAAATATATATTACTATATAAAAAAAACTTTTCTTTTCTTTTAAAACTTGCTATAAACAATTTATTTATTATTTATAAAAACAAATATTGATATTTACTCATTTTTTTTATTTCTTTTTGTATTTACTGTAAAAATAAAATGAATAAAATTAGTATTTCAGTAAATTTTTGTAACAAATTAAAATGCATCAAAAGAACCTAAAGATCAAAGCGATATTTTGAATCTTTTTTTTTTCTTTATTTAAATTAATTAATGAGGTATTTTATCATTTATAACATCAACTTTACATTTTCTTACACTCCAATTTACATGCGTCTAATTAACATAAGCATGCCCCAATAAATTATACATTTTATGTAAATAATGTATATATGAGATCCGATATATGCTCATATACATCTAGTTTTCATAAGACACGCCCCAAATTCCTCTTAATATGCATGTAATGTACATGAGACACGCCCCAATATCCTTGTAGCATACATTTATTGTACATAGAACATGAACTGATTTATGCTAATATACACCCAATTTACATAGGAAATGCCCCAATTTGATCTTAATATGCATAAATTTACATGAGACACACCCCAATTTGTGCTCAACATCTGATGTACATGAGACATGCCCTATCTTACAGTCAATCAAATTGTCAACAAAGCGTACTTTAATTTATCCACATATACGTGTGTCTGGTAGGATACTGATGTCTTACTGATGCTTTTTACTACTGTTTACTTTTACAATTTGTATTATCTCTAGATATTTAACAATAAATTCACATCTCCTAGTACATCTTTATATAGCTGTATATAAAGATTTATATATCTATATAGTCTATCTATATATAAACTGTATATTGAGTACTGGCTTACATATTTCATATATTTTATACTTATAGAATTAAATATACAGTGGTCCCCCAGAACTCCGGAAATTGCTTCCTTTGTGATTTAAACTCAACAGAATGTGAAGTAATGAACATAAATGCTTTATTTGTCACTTAAAATAAATAATACAATAATAGGTTTTAAAACATTTGATGGAATTTGTTAGTGAAAACATAGTTTATAATGTTATTCCTAACGTTCCTGAACATTTGGTCCCACTGCGGATTCACGCAAATTTTCGGGGGACTTATCGGGGGTTGACTGTACTTTGTAAATTACATCCATCCTGCACACATTCTAATTTAAAAATTTTTATATATACAGTATCTCACAAAAGTAAGTACACCCCTCATTTCAGTAACTATTTTATTATATGTTCTCAAGGGACAATAAAATAGAAATGAAACTTGCATGTATTTTAGTTCATGTGCAGTTTGTTCATCAGTACAGATTTATTGTCCTCTGAAAACCACAAGTGAACTCGTCAAATCTGCGTCCAATGTGTTAGTTTTATTTGAGCACCATTGTTATGTAGCACTGCTTTACTCCTCCTGGGTATGGAATTCACCAGAGCTGCACAGGTTGTTGCTGGGATCCTCTTCCACTCCTCCATAATGACATCACGGCGCTGCTGGATGTTACAAACATGGTGCTTCTCCACCTTCCGCTTGAGGATCCCCACAAAATGTTTCTTGGTTCTCCTCACAAGGGCGTCGCCACGCATGCTGGACACCATCTGAACCAAACAAGTTTATCTTCGTCTCATCAGACCACAACAAATGGTTCCAGTAATTCATGCTCTTGGACAGGTTTTTCTTCGGGTTTTCTTGTGAGCAGCTTCAGAAGAGGCTCCTTCTGGCCTGCTAATCGACTTGTTGCTGTGTGCGGCGTTCAGTCTGATCAATGACAAGTGGACCTTTAGCTTCTGCCACCTCTAAAGCAACTCTGCAGCACTCATGTGTCTGTTTTACTGAAGCAGCTTCTGCACCTGACGCACAGCACGGGGACTCGACTTCTCTGATGGACCCTTGTGAGGTCTGTTCCGAGTGGAACCCATGTTGGAGAACCTCTGTATGACCATAAGTATCAGGGTGATACCGATCTTCTTACAGCCTCGGCATCTTAGTGGAGAGCAACAATTCTAATTCTCACATCACCAGAGACTCTTTAGAGGTCCATGTTGAACATCCAGTGGTCAGTATGAGAGAATTGAACTCAAAGCACAAAATTTGATCTGCTCTAATACAAGATACACACATTTGTATGGTTCTATCAAGCTGACAAAAACATGAAGATGATGAATAGAACCTGTGGTTTTGCACTTTTACATGACGTACAGCTGTTATCACTGAGGGTGTACTCACTTTTGTTGGCAGCTTATTACACAATAATGACTGTATGTTGAGGTATTTTCATAATGTTTCGTATGTTGAGGACAGTAAATGCGTTCTGCTACACGATCTGCACAATAACCAAAATATATCCAAGTTTCATTTCTATTGTATTGTCCCTTGAGAAGATGAAATGTGAGGGGTGTACTCACTTTTGTGAGTTACTGTGTATATATATATATATACTCTATATCTACTCATAGTTGTTTGCACAACATCTGCACATTTTCACTGCCCAAAGCCTTTATATTTATATGTTGTGTATTTATTTATCTGCACATTTATGACACTCCCTGATAAATCAAATCGAATATACATCTCATTTACTTTAGACACATTTTTCTCAGTTTACCCTTATATACAGTTTCTCTACTGAGAGCCGTCCTTATTGACATGAGACATATACGATAAAAAAAAAAAAATATGAAATTTTTAGATTAAATATAATGAAAAAATATGCATGGACAGTGAAAAGTGTGGAAATCCTTGCGTTTCTGGGAGACATGTGCATGTACCTTTTGTTTCTATGCAACAAATTAATATAACGGGATAAAGATTTCCTCTGACCAAACAAAATCTATAAATGTCCAGGTGTCAAGTCAAGTTTATTTCTTTAGGGCTTTTCACAACAGACATTGTCTCAAAGCAGCTTTACAGAATTAAAGAGTTAAGGTGAATGGTGTGTGTTTATCTCTGATGAGCACCATGGAGACTGTGACCAGGAAAATCTCACTAAGTTGTTATGAGAAAGAAACCTTGAGAGGAACCAGACTCAATAGCGGAACCCATCCTCATTTTGGTGACATCAAAAGTGTGATTAAAAATCTTAAATCTTAAAATTTCTAGATGTTCCACTTTATTTTCATTGGGAAAAAAAATCCTCCTTTAGCATTAAGATCAGTTTTACACACTCTTACTTTCTTTACTCACTTTCTTCCAGTTATCACTGTCCAAATCTTAGAACATACATTTTCTTAAAAAACCATAAAAGACTCGGCGTCTCCACATTTTTTTAGACACCGAATTATCCACACATGCTAATATGCTAGCATTAACAACCCACACAAACAATACGAATTGAATAAAGTTAGCATTGTTTAGCACAAGAGAGCAGCATGAGCCTTTGCCAGCACCTGATCTGAGACTGTGTAGCGTGCCGTTCTCTACCGAGAAGCTGTTTATTCATTTGGGCTACGGTTACGCAGTGGAACTGGAAATGGAAAGCGTTCTGCTGGATGGCAGCTCTTCTGGAAAACACAGTATTTGGAAGAGCGAGTGGCTTCACTGAGTCACGCTCTTGAAGAAAGAAGTGATTTTTTTCACGTATAAATGTCTTGTTTTTATCTCTACTTGATGTCTTAGGTGGAATAAACATGCTCCCCAAAACCTGCTCAGATGATTCAGGAATCAACCAGAAACCATAAAGGATCTGTGGAACAAACACACACAAGTTTTCTCAAGGTTTCATCGTGATCATGGTGTGTGTGTGTGTGTGTGTGTGTGTGTGTGTGTGTGTGTGTGTGTGTGTACGTGTGTACGAGGATCTAAGGATTCTTACGCAACAGAAACCCTTGAGAGGCATGTTAGTTTTTTTTTTGCTGATTCAATGTGGAATTCCCTCCAAACTTCCATCAAGCCGCATCTGCAACCAATCCAGAGCTTTATGTAGGTCATGTTCCCACACTAGCAGGCATGAACTTGGGCCAAGCGACGGTTTGCTCCTTTACCCCCACCCCCCCATTTCTCTCGTTCTCTGTCATTCTCTCACTCTCTCTCTCTCTCTCTCTCTCTCTCTCTCTCTCTCTCTCTCTCTCTCTCTCTCTCTCTCATTTTTTGTCTCATTCTCTCTCTCTCTCTCTCTCTCTCTCTCTCTTGTTCTCTCTCTCTCTCTCTCTCGCTCTCTTTCTCTCATTTTTGTCTCATTCTCTCTCTCTCGCTCTCTCACTTGTTCTCTCTCTCTCTCTCTCTCTCTCTCTCTCTCTCTCTCTCTCTCTCTCTCTCTCTCTCTCTCTCTCTCCATACAGTTCAGCGAGGACAGAGAGACCCACATCCATGACATGAGACATGAGCTATTAACATTTTTTAGAACATGAGCCAATAAATTCAAATAACAACAATTATTTTGGAAAAAAGGAAAGTTCAGGCTGGTGGGAGGAGTAATGGAAGGAGGAGTAATGGAAGGAGGAGTAATGGAAGGAGGAGTAATGGAAGGAGGAGTAATGGAGTGAAGCTGGAGCTCATCAGTGAGGGATCTGAAGGATTTTCCAACAATGAGGAAAAAATTAAATTAAGAAATGTTAAAAAAAAACTGTTTTCTAAAGGGGACAGGATAACATTCGTCTTAACATTCCACAGAATTAACCAGCCTGTAGATTAGACACTCACTCACACACTCACTCACTCACTCACTCACTCACTCATTTAATCACTCACTCACTCACTCACTCACTTACTCACTCACTCATTTAATCACTCACTCACTCACTCACTCACTCACTCACTCACTCACACACTCACTCACTCACTCACTCACTCATTTAATCACTCACTCACTCATTTAATCACTCACTCACTCACTCATTTAATCACTCACTCACTCACTCACTCACTCACACACTCACTCACTCACTCACTCACTCATTTAATCACTCACTCACTCACTCATTTAATCACTCACTCACTCACTCACTCACTCACACACTCACTCACTCACTCATTTAATCACTCACTCACTCACTCACTCACTCACTCATTTAATCACTCACTCACTCACTCACTCACTCATTTAATCACTCACTCAATCACTTAATTACTCACTCACTCACTCACTCATTTAATCACTCACTCACTCACTCACTCACTCACTCACTCACTCACTCACTCACTCACTCATTTAATCACTCATTTACTCACTCACTCATTTAATCACTCACCCACTCACTCTCTCACTCATTTAATCACTCACTCACTCACTCATTTAATCACTCACTCACTCACTCATTTAATCACTCACCCACTCACTCTCTCACTCATTTAATCACTCACTCACTCACTCACTCATTTAATTACTCACTCACTCAATCATTTAATCACTGACTCACTCATTTAATCACTCACTCACTCACTCACCCACTCACTCACTCAATCACTCACTCACTCATTTAATCACTCACTCACTCATTTAATCACTCACTCACTCACTCACTCACTCATTTAATCACTTACTCACTCATTTAATCACTCACTCACTCACTCACTCATTTAATCACTCACTCACTCACTTATTTAATCACTCACTCACTCACTCACTCACTCACTCACTCATGCATTTAATCACTCACTCACTCACTCATTTAATCACTCACTCACTCACTCACTCACTCACTCACTCACTCACTCATTTAACCACTCACTTACTCACTCACTCATTTAATCACTCACTCCCTCACTCACTCATTTAATCACTCACTTACTCACTCACTCATTTAATCACTCACTTACTCACTCACTCACTTAATCACTCACTCACTCACTCACTCACTCATTTAATCACTCACTCACTCACTCACTCACTCACTCACTCACTCACTCATTTAATCACTCATTTACTCACTCACTCATTTAATCACTCACCCACTCACTCTCTCACTCATTTAATCACTCACTCACTCACTCATTTAATCACTCACTCACTCACTCATTTAATCACTCACTCACCCACTCACTCTCTCACTCATTTAATCACTCACTCACTCACTCACTCATTTAATTACTCACTCACTCAATCATTTAATCACTCACTCACTCACTCACTCACTCACTCACTCACTCACTCACTCACTCACCCACTCACTCACTCAATCACTCACTCACTCATTTAATCACTCACTCACTCATTTAATCACTCACTCACTCACTCACTCATTTAATCACTTACTCACTCATTTAATCACTCACTCACTCACTCACTCATTTAATCACTCACTCACTCACTTATTTAATCACTCACTCACTCACTCACTCACTCACTCATGCATTTAATCACTCACTCACTCACTCATTTAATCACTCACTCACTCACTCACTCACTCACTCACTCACTCACTCATTTAACCACTCACTTACTCACTCACTCATTTAATCACTCACTCCCTCACTCACTCATTTAATCACTCACTTACTCACTCTCTCATTTAATCACTCCCTCACTCATTTAATCACTCCCTCACTCACTCACTCACTCACTCACTCGTTTACTCACTCACTCACTCACTCATTTAATCACACACTCTTTTACTCACTCACTCACTCACTCACTCACTCACTCACTCACTCAATCACTCATTTAATCACTCACACACTCACTCATTTACTCACTCACTCACTCACTCATTTAATCACTCACTCACTCATTTACTCACTCACTTACTCACTCACTCACTCATTTAATCATTTACTCACTCACTCACTCACTCACTCACTCATTTAATCACTCACTTACTCACTCACTCATTTAATCACTCACTTACTCACTCACTCATTTAATCACTCCCTCACTCATTTAATCACTCCCTCACTCATTTAATCACTCCCTCACTCATTTAATCACTCACTCACTCATTCACTCACTCACTCATTTAATCACTCACTTACTCACTCACTCATTTAATCACTCCCTCACTCATTTAATCACTCGTCACTCACTCCCTCACTCACTTCCTCACTCACTCACTCACTCACTCACTCATTTAATCACTCACTCACTCATTTAATCACTCACTCACTCACTCACTCACTCATTTAATCACTCACTCACTCATTTAATCACTCACTCACTCACTCACTCACTCACGCACTCACTCACTCACTCATTTAATCACTCACTCACTCACTCACTCACTCATTTAATCACTCACTCACTCACTCACTTAATCACTCACTCACTTACTCACTCATTTAATCACTCACTCATTTAATCACTCACTCACTCACCCATTTAATCACTCACTCACTCACTCACTCACTCACTCACTCACTCACTAATTTAATCACTCAACCACTCACTCTCTCACTCATTTAATCAATCACTCACTCATTTAATCACTCATTTAATCACTCACTCACTCACTCACTCACTCACTCACTCACTCACTCACTAATTTAATCACTCAACCACTCACTCTCTCACTCATTTAATCACTCACTCACTCACTCACTCACTCACTCACTCATTTAATCACTTACTCACTCACTCACTCACTCACTCACTCATTAATCACTCACCCACTCATTTAATCACTCACTCACTCATTTAATCACTCACTCACTCACTCACTCACTCACTCACTCACTCATTTAATCACTCACTCACTCACTCACTCATTTAATCACTCACTCACTCACTCATTCACTCACTCACTCATTTAATCACTCACTCACTCACTCACTCACTCACTCACTCACTCACTCACGCATTTAATCACTCACTTACTCATTTAATTATTTACTCACTCATTCACTCACTCACTCATTTAATCACTCACTCACTCACTCACTCATTTAATCACTCACTCACTCACTCACTCACTCACTCACTCACTCGTTTATTCACTTACTCACTCACTCACTCGTTTAATCACACACTCTCTCACTCACTCACTCACTCACTCACTCACTCACTCACTCACTCATTTAATCACTCACACACTCACTCATTTACTTACTCACTCACTCATTTACTCACTCACTCACTCACTCACTCACACACTCACTCACTCACTCACTCACTCATTTAATCACACACTCTCTCACTCACTCACCCACTCACTCACTCACTCACTCACTCACTCACTCACTCACTCACTCATTTAATCACTCACACACTCACTCACTCACTCACTCACACACTCACTTATTTACTCACTCACTCACTCACTCACTCATTTACTCACTCACTCACTCACTTACTCACTCACTCACTCACTCATTTAATCACTCACACACTCACTCATTTACTTACTCACTCACTCACTCACTCACTCACTCATTTACTCATTTAATCACTCACACACTCACTCACTAATTTACTCACTCACTCATTTACTCACTCATTTACTCACTCACTCACTCACTCACTCACTCACTCACTCACTCAGAGCCAGAAAGAGATAGAGCACAGAGAAAGATTGATAGATATCTAAAGAAACTAAGTGACGCTGGGCACAGGCTTCTTCATTAAGACTGACAGACACATGGGCCATAACTTTGGACAGGCCACACCTTCTTCATTATGACTAACACATACAGGCCACGCCTCCTTTAATTGGACTGACAAAAAGCTACAACTCTTAAGTATACTGTGAGTGAGACAGTGGACAGGCCACACCTCCTTTACTGTGACTGATAAAAACATAGGCCACACCCCCTTAGTAAGACTGACATAAACATAGGCCACACCCCCTTAGTAAGACTGACATTAACATAACCCACACCTTCTTTAAGTGGACAAAAAGAGACAGAGAACAGGCCACACCTTCACTAAGAATGACAGGTACATAGGCCACACCCACTATAACCTAGAAGGCCTTAATTGGACACAGAAGCCACTCCTACTTGGTTTGGACAGAACCCACACCCATTGCTGCAACCTGGAATCTGTCCCTTTTTAAGAGGTGATGTCAGATGTTATGTAATAAAAAAAAAAAGATTTCACAGCTGAGGTGGAATCCAGAGCTCAGAGGTGAGTAATTGAAGATTAATGAGTCTTGGGGAAAGGCACAACAGCGAAGTTCTGGTGGGGTTTACAGATGAGAGCAGGATCATAATGAGGAGAAGAAGAATAAACCTGCTGAAATTCCTCAAGGGGAAGTTTATAACCCTCCTATTGGTGCATGAACTTGCTTTCAATTCTTGCTAGAAAAAAAGTTATAACGATATTACAGTAGTGTTGAGTTCTGTGTCCTGATTGGTAGACACGTAGACACTCATTTAGACACATTTAATGTTTAACCTTAACAACCAACCACTGGGCAGAAATGCACAAGAATGAAACGAATCCTGCAGATCTCTCCATGATCTATCAATCATGCTTCCTCTGAGGTGCTTGTTAACAGGCCCATGATGAGGTTGACCTTTCAATATTAGAAGAATACAAAAGTGAATTTCTCTGTTTCCATCAAACATTACTGTTCCAATCTCCAGTGATTTGTTATTAAAATCGTTAAAAGCATTAAAGTTTTTACATTTTTTGGTTTGGCCCCTTTCTAGTGTGTAAAGGTGATGAGAAAATATCGTCTGCCATCTAGTGGTCAAAATGAGCATGTTTAGTTTGTTCTTGGATGTCCTGCATTATTAATAAACAAGCTTCAGTTTGTTCAGAATGCAGCAGACAGAGTTCTCACAAGGTCAAGAAAATATCACCACATAACCCCAATCTTCTCATCCCTACACTGGCTTCCTGTTAAGTTTCAATTAGACTACAAACTACTACTTCTTAGTTATAAAGCACTAAATGGTTTATCTCTATGTATCTCTCCAGTCTTTTAACACGCTACAATCCATCACGCTCCCTGAGATCTCAAAACTCTGGACTTCTAGTAGTTCCTAGAATAGCAAAGTCCACTAAAGGTGGTAGATCATTCTCACATTTAGCTCCTAAACTCTGGAACAGTCTTCCTGACAGTGTTCGGGGTTCAGATACACTCTCCCAGTTTAAGTGCAGATTAAAGACGTATGTTTTTAGCGAGTTCTACACATAACACACATCATATCATAACCTTGTGCTCCAGAACATCTGATCACATCACATTATCAACTTGTGCTGTTAATATCATGAACAGCAGCTACGCTAATTCCTCTCCACTGCTTCTCTTTCTCTCCCCATCCCGAGGCTTTCTGAGGTTTGGCCAGCTCCAGTCACGTCCCACCTCGTGAAGATTATGGACCTTTGAAGAAGTAGATGCCGAACTCGCAAACATCCCGAACCATCTAGAGACGTACCAGTGCCAATTAGATCCCGCTACATGTGTGGAGTTGTGACATTGGACCTCCTGGAGTGTTTAAAGGCTCTGGCATGGAGAAGCTGATGCTGGATCTGTGATGATCACAAATGTTGAGCTCAGTAGCTCCTACTTTTATACCAAAGACTGCAGAAAGAACATTACTTATAATCTTATACTCCAGTACTCATGTTAGTTCTCACTCTCCAGTGTTCTGTATTGTTGAAAGATTTATGATCAAACTCTTGATGTCACCCAAATGAGGATGGGTTCCCCTTTTGAGTCTGGTTCCTCTCAAGGTTTCTTTCTCATAACATCTAAGGGAGTTTTTCCTTGCCACAGTCGCCACGGCTGCTCATCAGGGATAAACACACACCATTCACCTTCACTGTTGATTTGTGTAAAGCTGCTTTGAGACAATGTCTGTTGTGAAAAGCGCAATAGAAATAAACTAAACTTGACTTGACTTCTTCGCGGGTGAGGAGGAAACCAGAGAACACAAATTACATTAAAATATACACCACTAATTTTCCAAAAGGGCAACACATTGAGACTGAGATGAAATATGAAGCACGATCCTTTAAAAAGATCTGCATAATAAAAATAAATAAATACTATGATAATAAAAGTTTAAATCTTTTAATAATCTCATGTATGAGTCTGATGCACTAAATGAAATGCAAAGGACTAAAAAATTCAGTGTCACCCAGATAAGAATGGGTTCCTGTTCTGAGGAGTTTTATCTGCTTAAAGTTTCTTCCTCATATCATCTCAGGAAGTTTTTCTCTCACCACCATCACCTCTGACTCACCCATTAGGAATCCATTATAAATTCTATTATTCTCACCTGTTGCATTTCTGCCATTTTTCCTTTAAAGTCTGAACTTCCCCATTCTATAAAGCCACCCCCCTCTCTCTCTCTCTCTCTCTCTCTCTCTCTCTCTCTCTCTCTCTCTCTCTCTCTCTCTCTCTCTCTCTCATTATTTGATGCAGACAGAAACAGAAAGTTCATTTTAGAGGAAAGAAAACTCAGAGTCGCTCTGTTTCATTGTGTGACTACAAGAAATGGCAGAGGTTGTAGATCAGAATCAGTTCATCTGTGCAGTGTGTCTGGATCTTTTCAAGGATCCGGTCACTACTTCCTGTGGTCACAGTTACTGTAAAGTGTGTATTAATGGTTGTTGGGATCAGGAGGATCTGCAGAGGGTCTACAGCTGCCCCCAGTGTAGAGAAACTTTCACTCCGAGGCCTGTTCTACGCAGGAACAACATTTTGGCTGAAGTGGTGGAGAAACTAAAGGAGACTGAACTCCAAGCTGCTTCTCCTGCTCACTGTTACGCTGGACCTGGAGATGTGGACTGTGATTTCTGCACTGGGAGAAAACACAAAGCCGTCAAGTCCTGTCTGGTATGTCTGGCCTCGTATTGTGAAGATCATCTTACACCTCACTATCAGTCTCAGGCTTTTAAGAAGCACAAGTTAGTTGAAGCCTGTGTAGATCTCCAAGAGAAGATCTGCTCTCAGCACGACAAACTGATGGAGATCTACTGCCGTACTGACCAAAGCTTCATCTGTTACTTGTGTATGATGGATGACCATAAAGGCCATGATACAGTTTCAACTACTGCAGAAAGAAGTAAAAAACAGGTGAGATCTGAACTTTATTATTCTTTTACAATGTCTACAAATACTATTTCTAATCTAATTTCTATTCAGTCTTTTGTAAAGAAGTATGAAACCGGTCAGACCAGTCAGTGTACTTTAAATAACTAACAACATTCTTACAGGATTTAATAAAGTGTTCACATGACATGATAAATATCTTCTGCACTGTTATTATGGTGTTGACATTAAATTTTATTTACACTTTTTATTTGAAAATCTGTTTTGTTTCTGATAATTCTGATCATTTGTAATATATTTTATTTTAAACATGTTTATTAAGTATATAGTATATGATGTAGCACCACTGGTTCCATTTGCAAGCCAACCACACCCTCAACTGATGAACTCTGAGACCTTCTGTGATAACCAGTGCCAAAGAGCCACAATTCAAATGAACACATCTCAAGGCTTTGGAAGTTTATTTTTTTAACTTACATTTATCTCATTAAAACAACTGAGCAGTTAAGGGTCCAGGAGTAGCAGCTTGGTGGTGGTGGGATTCAAACTCTTTTGTTCAGAAATCCAACGTCTTAACCGCTGAGCTACCGCTTTCCCATTTGCAGAAATGCAACTCCAAACCTGCAGGAAACCTCCACCATGCTTCACTGTCACCTGCAGACACTTATTATTGTCCACTGTATTGACCACTGAAGACCAGGAACATCTCACAAGATCTGCAGTTTTGAAGACGCTCTGACCCAGTCGTCTAGACGTCACAATTTGTCAAACTCACTCAAATCCTTCTATCTGGCTGAAATCAATCAACACTATCAACAGCAGCATTCACCCCAGCACAGCCTTTTCACACTCCCACAGGAGCGTTAATGCCAGAACCTCTTTCTCACATGGGCCTTCAGGCCTGTGAACAATACACCCATCCACTGCCTCTCTCCATCAATGCAGACAAATTTTACCTTCTGACCCTGAGAGTCGTCCACTACTTCATTCTTAAATTCACACCTCAGGACAATATCCAGGTTGCCACTCCACCTGCCTGCAAGCTTCTGTAAAAGAAAGGAAACCAGAGAACCTTAAGAAAACCCACACAACATTTTAACATGTAAAACTCAGTAAACCAAGTCCAGGATTAAACTAAAAATATCTATTTATTTGGTCTCAGAATGAATTAAAGGAGGAGCAGTTTAAATCCCAGCAGAGGATCCAGGAGAAGCAGAAGAAGGTGCAGGAGCTGAAACAGGCTGTTGATACTATAAAAGTGAGGAATAAACACACACACACACACACACACACAGTGAGAGTTCAGTATATATATATATATATATATATATATATATATATATATATATATATATATATATATATATATATATATATTGTGTGTGTGTGTGTGTGTGTGTGTGTGTGTGTGTGTGTGTGTGTGTGTGTGTGTGGGTGTGTGTGGGTGTGTGTGTGTGTGTGTTCTAACAGAAGCGTTCACAGGCAGCAGTAGATGATAATGAGAAGATCTTTAATGAGATGATCAGCTCCCTGGTGAAAAGGCGCTCGGAGGTGACGGAGCTGATCAGAGTTCAGGAAAAAGCTGATCTGAGTCGAGCTGAACGACTCCTGAAACATCTGGAGCAGGAGATCACTGATCTTCAGAGGAGAGTCAGTGATCTGGAGCAGCTTTCACACACACCTGATCACATCCACTTCCTCCAGGTAACACTCACTGTCTGATCTACAGAGGGCGCTGTTCCTCACAAAGTTTCCTCCTAAAAGCTCATTACAGCAACAATAAATGATCCTGTGTGAGATCACAAGTGTGTCTTTGGTCTGATTCAGTCTGAGATTCATTCGTTTCTCTCCTCCACTTTTTTCCTTCTCTATGATGTGTTTCCTCTCTGTAGAGTTTCCCGTCTCTCTGTGTTTCTCCTGGATGTGACGACTCACCCAGCTTCACTGTCAATCAACATCTCTCATTTGATGGAGTGAAGAAATCGGTCTCCGATCTGAAAAAACGAGTCGAGGAAATCTGTCAGGAGGAATTCAACAAAATCCCTCCACAAGGTAAACAAATAGTTGTGTTGGAAATGATTTATTTGTATATCACAGTAAAGAGGGAGAGAAATTTCATGGAACAGGAATAAGTGGAGGTCACGTATGCAGAAGAAGGTAGATAGCGTTCTCCTCTGAGTGTGTTCCACTGCCTTGTGAGACAGCATGAGCAGCAGATTAAAAAGACACTGATGCGTCTGATACCAGCAAATCATCAAAACTTTCACATTTATGCCAAATGTTTCCACATCATTTTTCAGTCTCCATTTTGTCTCTAAACGTTCTTTCTAAAACGTAAGTACAACACACACACACACACACACACACACAAACACACACACACACACTCTGTCAGGGTATGGACCACAATTTGGAAGCTGGAGTAGCTCTTTCATGTTTATTGAGGTAAACAGAGCACAACACCGAGTCAGAGAGCGTACGAACCGTAACGGGGGTTGAGTCCGTAAAGCCGCCATAATCCTTGGAACAGGTACAATCCACAGGGAAGGTATATAATCCACAGGGAAGGTATATAATCCACAGGGAAGGTCTATAATCCACAGGGAAGGTATATAATCCACAGGGAAGGTATATAATCCACAGGGAAGGTCTATAATCCACACGGAAGGTATATAATCCACAGGGAAGGTCTATAATCCAAGGGGAAGGGATATAATCCACAGGGAAGGTATATAATCCACGGAACCAGCGGGGAATGCTGGCAGTCTCGGGTCAGGTCGGTCACCGTAGCCATAAAGTAGGTCTGACACTAGTGATGTCGGAACGAAGGATTATATGTTGAATCGGTAACGAGAGACACCTGTTAATGCCGGGAGCAGCAGAGCGAGGCAGCGTGACAGCTACCGAGGGGGGCGTGGCTCCCTGACACACACACACACACACACACACACACACACACACACACACACACACACACCTATTACACTAGATAGACTTTAATTCAGATCTGGAAAGTTATCTGACACCGTTGTTAGGCGTCTGATACCAGCAAAGAATCACAACTTTCATATTTATGATGTAAAATGTTTCCACATCATTTTTCAGTCTCCATTTTGTCTCTGTGTCTCAACAGCTGCAGCAGTTCAGATGATTTTACCCTCAGAACCAAAGAGCAGAGCAGATTTTCTGCAGTGTAGGTGTAACACACACACACACACACACACACACACACACACACAGAGTGTGAACATGTCTGTATTGATGATCTAAATCTGATCCATTTCTCCCTGATGACTGATGATGTGTAATATTTAAAATAGTTCATGTAGAGCAGCATTAGGAGAACAGAAACACACACAGGTGTCTCACACACACTTATTATAAATCCTGTGATTAACATCAAACCTGTGCACATTTTATTGTTCTAGATTTCTGTTATCTGACTCTGGATCCCAACACAGCACATCCTCAACTCATTCTGTCTGAGAAGAACAGAGTCGTGACACGCAGTGATACAAAACAGCGATACTCTGATCATCCAGAGAGATTTGACTACAGGCCTCAGGTGTTGTGTAAAGAGAGTGTGTGTGGACGCTGTTACTGGGAGGTGGAGTGGAGCGGTGGTGTTGTGTTTATATCAGTCTCATATAAAGAGATCAGCAGGACTGGAGACGGTTATGAGCATTTGTTTGGATACAACAGTCAGTCCTGGAGTCTGGTGTGTTCTTCTTCCTCTGTCTCTTTTTGGCACAATCACATTAATACTGCACTCCGAGGTCCAGCGTCCTCCAGAATAGGAGTGTATGTGGATCACAGTGCAGGAACTCTGTCCTTCTACAGCGTCTCTGATACGATGAGGCCCCTCCACAGAATCCACACCACATTCACTCGGCCTCTATACGCTGGATTCTATGTAGGTTCTAACACAGTTATGAGGTTTTGTGATGAAATAAACTGCATGTAAAAGTTTAATAAAATGATAACTGAGGAGTCGGATTTCATTTCTCCCTGAACTTCAGTAATTCTGTGTGCAGAATCTGTAGAATGTAGGATGTTTCTAGAATAAAGGTAAAGGTACAGAGATGTTTCCAGGCCACGTTCCTCATGATTGTGATAAAGGTTTCAATTAATTCTTAAATAATAAAAGCCATAAAAATCCTTCATCTTTGCCTTTTTTCCAAACTGAGTTTTGTGCTGATGAACTCGAGATGATCTGTGAGAGATGGAATAGGCTGGGGTGTCCCAATACTTTTGGCCTAATGTTTTGCCTCGTGTGAATTATTTGTACATGTTGAAACAGAATCTATTTTTCAGAGGATATATTTTGGGTGAAAAGTGCACTTGTGGTTTCTTACTTTAAAATAAACACCCGGATGTTTGACGTTTTCTAATGCAGTCAAATTCATAGCTGGCTTAAATTTCTCTATATTTTTGGGTCACTATTGATATTTCTATCTGTATATATTTATTTTTATGTGCTGTGTGACTGTGTTTTAACCTCAACCTAAAACCCCACCTGAGTCAAATCCACATGTTTTCCTCAGTTCTAGTGGAAGTGTGAGGAGGATCTCTCTCCCACTGGGACTTTAATCATTTTCCTACAGAAATAAATGTACTGAAAGGTTCACAGGAAATCCAGATCACTCCTTTATTCAATTCGTTCCCAACAAACACACATTTATTCTAAATCTTAGACCTAATGTGCTGAAAACGGCTCCGCTGATGCTTCTTGTCTCGTCACTTTAACAACAAGCTCATTTTATTACAGGAATCACAGAAATGTTTTGCCTCACTGGATGTTACTGTCGGCGGCTGAACGTTTCTACAGTAAAACAGTTCAAATATTCCACTTTAGCCGCTTAGCTTCCATCTTAGCTTCCACTTCAGACGTGAGTGGGCGTGGCTTTAATGTTTTCAGAGCTCGTTCTTAAGCTGTTTCAGCATTAAAGTTTTAAAGTTCAAACATTAAGGCCATGCCCACTCACATCTGATTGGCCAGATCAAACATTTGAATATTGACTGTTAAACTGCACTAAACATTTTATTTATTTATTTTGTTTGTTTTATTTTGTTTTTTTGTCA